>NC_053022.1:388431978-388731978 GCF_003073215.2 Triticum urartu | reverse complement strand
AAGTTAGTGGTATAATTATAAAGAGAATACTACTGTGTGGGTGTAAAAGAATAGCTGGATAGGTGAGGTCACAATCAATGTAAAGTTGAATTCAAATATTTGAATAAGAGATCCTGATGTTTGAAACCCATGCATGCATGAATATAACGGAGATATGCGCGGTGTGGTTTGGAAATGAGCATGTTGTAATGTATACACATTGAACAAGGTCAGACTGATTTGAATTTGAGATACCGATGGCAGACATCATTTGGCCACGTCGCATCCGTGCATGGACACACTATTCTAATTGGAGATGATGGGCGGCTTTTGCATCACATATCTATATCTATACCCCTATATATATATATTATATTTTATATTTTTTTTATATTGTGTGCGGGTAACTTTAACTTTGAAAGATGGTCGTTGGATGAGGCGAATCCGATGGTCCAAAGATGGCAAATTTGAGCACTACTGGCCGTTGGATATCATCTAGATTCCACCAGATTTCATCACATGTATAATCTAGAAGACTCCATGGTTGAACTTAAGCATAATGCACAAACATCAAAACACAAGCACTTCTTATTTGTTCTAGAATCTTCCGTATCAGAATTGCCCAAATGTTTTTCTACATGATTTGCCATTATTTGTTTTTTACTTTATGTCTTACGATGCACAATTCCATGAATCCTACAATAGATTAGATTTCTAATAAAAACTAGATGATTTTGAATGAAATGAACTATAAGAATTAAACGAACATCTACATCATGCATATATGACTCAAAGCTTGCATGCTATAATGTGTTATTTATTCATAATTTGGTTGCCAAATCTCATGCGTGCAATGCACGTGTACCTTACTCTAGTCTAAATGGTGTTTGTGTGTGTTGTGCGTGTTGAGGTGCAAATTGTCTTTTTTTTGGTACACGTTAAGCTTGTTCTTCCGAAATTTCAAGCCGCGCCTTGTTATGCCAAAAATTCAAGCTAGCGTCTCTGTCTATCGTGCTGCGAAGCTCCCGCCTCTTCAACCCGCGCCTTGTTAGCCCGAAATATTTAAGATATATCTTTGTCTCGTTGTGCTCCGACAACTCCCTCCATCTCAACCCACGCCTTGCTATTCCAAAATTACAACGCGCGCGAAAATTCCCACCTCCTATGAAATCCGGACACGCAAAATGCCCGTGGTACCTGTCGGTGTCAAAACCGGCGGATCTCGGGTAGGGGGTCCCGAACTGTGCGTCTAGGCCGGATGCTAACAGGAGGCAGGGGACACAATGTTTTACCCAGGTTCAGGCCCTCTTGATGGAGGTAAAACCCTACGTCCTGCTTGATTAATATTGATGATATGGGTAGTACAAGAGTAGATCCACCACGAGATCAGAGAGGCTAAACCCTAGAAGCTAGCCTATGGTATGATTGTATGTTGTCCTACGGACTAAAACCCTCCGGTTTATATAGACACCAGAGAGGGTTAGGGTTACACAAGGTCGGTTACAAAGGAGGAGATATCCATATCTGTATTGCCTAGCTTGCCTTCCACGCCAAGTAGAGTCCTATCCGGACACGAGACGAAGTCTTCAATCTTGTATCTTCATAGTCTAACAGTCCGGCCGAAGGATATAGTCTGGCTATCCGGAGACCCCCTAATCCAGGACTCCCTCAGTAGCCCCCGAACCAGGCTTCAATGACGATGAGTACGGCGCGCAGTATTGTCTTCGGCATTGCAAGGCGGGTTCCTCTCCAAATTCCGTGTACTTATTGAAATAGTGTCCGGCCTCTTGTGAATGTTGCACTCCTTGGCTTCCACGCCCAATAATGACCACTTTCCATGTGTCGAGCGAATGTGAAGAGCCAGGGTGTTTTTACATTTACCCCCCTAGCTGTGTGAATGAGCTACCTATTAAAAAGACGAGGATTCAGATCCAAATCACACCATACTCCCTTGGCGAGCCTTCATTGGAGCGCATCCGACAGAGATCCATTCCATCATGGCCGGTCGACGCAGCTCCTCCTCTTGCTCCCCTAGCCCCAAGCCTGGAGATTGGGAGAGATGTTCCGTCCCGCACAACAAATTAGTGATGCTTCGGACCAAGGGATTTCTTCCACCAGCGTACATGGTCCCGGTTCGAGCCGGGCTCGCCACCTATAATGGCGGAGAGCAAGCGGAGAGTCTTCCCAATCCCTCCAAGGGAGAGCGGGTATGCCTCGTCCCTCATTTGGTAAGAGGGCTCAGATTTCCAATTCATCCGTTTCTCCGGGGGCTCCTGGAGTTCTACGGCCTCCAGTTGCACAACCTCACGCCTGCCTCCATATTGCATATCGCGGGATTCGTGGCCCTTTGCGAGCTGTTTTTGGGCTGTGAGGCTCATTTCGCGCTGTGGAAGAAGCTGTTCTGCCTTGTTCCCCGTTCTCAGAAGGGGTCAATATATCAAGTGGGCGGAGCCAAAGTGTGGCGCATTGCCGGGACCGGATATCTGTCTGGAACCCCAAAGAAGACGTCCGAAGACTGGCCTTCAGAATGGTTTTATATAGAAGACGTCCCCCTCCTGGATCCTATTCGAATCGGCCTCCCTGAGTTCGACAACGCTCCTTTGAAGAAGCGCCGGAGCTGGCATCCATGGAGCTCCCTGGAGGAAGATGACAGGGACGTTCTTTACCTGATGAGCCGGATAAGTTTGTTAGCTCGACCCGGATTGACCATGATCGAGGTCATGGCCACATGTATTATGCGGGGGGTGCAGCCGCTTCAGTATAGAGGCCACCCCATGTGGGATTTCAACGGGGAGGATGACGCCACCCGCTACGGCCGTAAAGGGCCGGGATCGGTTGCTGATCTAATAAAGATCTTATCCACTTTGTACAAGGGGGAAGAGGAGGAATTCCTCCGTGTCAACCCGCAGGGCGGATTTTCTATGTACAATCCTCCGAGCTGGGTAAGCGGAGACTTTTTCTCGCCCATCCGTTTCATATTCCCATAGTTAAGTATTCAGCCTAGCGATTTCAACGCAGGAGCTGCGCCAGGCTGTAAGGGAGATAAACAACCCCCCTCCACAGCCCGAGGACCCGGAACGGTCCCTTGACCCGGCCTCCCGGGAGGATCCGGACATATCTGTGGAGCTGATCGATGGGGTATTTTACCAACTGAGCAATGACAACGCCTTTGTGGCCATTACGGCCGATTACCCTGGGCTACTTCCAGCCTCATAGGTAACTGAGACCGAAGTCCCAGTACTTTGAAAAGGGATTCATCCCTACGTGTTTTTGATTACCGTATAACAACCGTGTTTTGCAAGGGAGGTCCTCGAGGCGGAAGGCCGAGCCTGCGGCGACTAGCCAACAAGGGGCCGCGAGGCCAGGCAGGCTGAAAAGACACGCAGTCCGAATTGAGACACCGGCGCAGTGGTACGGCGCGCCGTTTTTATTCCAAGACATTATTCTCAGAGGCATCCTAACGCCCATGCCTTCTTTTTAGGAAAAAGAGCGCTCGCCGGACTATACCCGGAGAGGCTACTAATCGCGCCTCCACCAGCCAGGCTCCAAGGCCGGATTCGGAGGCGGGAACGAATACGAGGTGTGCGCCGGGCGCTCCTCCGACAGAGGATGCGGATAAACTGTCCGCCACCAATTCCGAGGTGGAAAGTGCCATGAACCACAGGCATCGCCGGACTGTTCTTCGTAACGCTTGCTTCTCCCAAGAGGCATTGGATGCCTTCAACTCGGGATATGCGTACCTTCGTGCCGCTCAAAATGGTCTAGCCAGAGCCACGGAGCAGTATGTAAAAGACATACGGGTGAGAAAATTTGGTGGTTATATATATCAGTAGCCCTTGAGACTTGAAACAGTTAGAATAACTGATTTAACGATCATTTGTAATGGAGGTTCTTACAGAAAAGAATACCCAACTGTCCCAGGAGCTGGAAGAGTACAAAGCCCAACTTCAGGCCGCACTGGCCGCAGCAGGGGAGCCCAAAGAGACCCCCTCTGGTAATATATCCTTCGAATGATAAGTATCATATAGAGTGCGACATATATGCAGATCTGACGATAAAATTGCAGATGACGCTGGAGTAAATCCGGATAAGCAACAACTCCTACGCCAACTGAAGGTCGGTGAGAGCGTGCTTACGAGGGTGAGGCAGGAGAAGATTGATCTCCTAGATGCCAACACCAAGCTGGGCATGGAACTAAAAGATGTTCGTGCCCAACTGTTGGACTCTGTTAAGGAGAATCAGCGGCTTCGACGCGGCATATTTAGTGAGTGCTTGAGCGAACTTTGAAAAAGAGTTCAGCGAGGAAGTTGGCTGACAGAGTTATGTCTGTAGGTATGCTAACAGGTCGTCCTGCAGAGGAAATGCCTGGTTCTACGGGTGACCTTCTTCCCGAGCTCTCACAACTGCACGAACGAGTTCGGCAGGTGATGCAAGGCGTCGCCCAGGCCTTGTGGCCACCCGTCTCCATGCCCGAAGGCCTTGGAGAGCTTGTAGAGAAGCTAAAGGGAGCGCGGCGGCGCTTCCGATTATGGAAGATATCGGCCTGCCGTCAGGGCGCCAGGGAAGCCTGGGCAATGGTGAAGACGCGGTACACGAAGGCTGACCCGAACCACATGGCCGAGGTCGGACCTGTGGGGCCCGATGGGAAGGAGATCCCTGTGAGCTTAGTGTACGGCCAAGTAGAATTGGCCGCAAAGTATTCCCAACAGGACTGTAGACTAGACAGCCTATTGGATGGTATTGAAGAGGAATTCAACTAGTCAAATTGACTATGTAATTTAAAGTGACATGTATAATGCCTTCTAGCCGGATTGTAGATCGTTTGTCGTGGCGGACCTTTTTGCTTCAACCTCGGGACCTGACAGTCCGGAGTGTGTCCGAATACCCTCTCGGTTATGTAAGAACCGGGGCATGCGTGGAGACCAGGTGTAGGGGTCATTAGTGCTTTAACGGATAAGTGCCCAACTAGTTATGTTATATTACATGGTTAGTAAGAAACATCTTCCAGGGAGAATAGTTTCATTAGGGGTTCCTTTCCCTGGGAGGCATGCCCTAAAGTGCATGTCCGGACTGCGAGAAGAGACGCAGAAAAAACATCTCGGGGAGCATAAATAAATAAGTGAAAAATCATCTTTAGTTCACCGACCGAATATTCCCTTAAGAACGCTAGCTTTCGGCTTCACCCAGTCTGAGGTACACATCCGGCTGACCCGGCAGTAACAATCGCAGAGGTGCTCCCCTTATGCCCTAGCCGAATTAACGGGAACGTAGGGCATAAATACAAGAGCCAGGCAACCCAGCTTGGCCAAAACTTAAGTTATATTGATGCATATAATGGTGAATAAAGGGTACATGCGGAAGGATAACACATGTGTTGGGCATAAAGCCCGTATGAATAAGCTTCTGTTAAAGAAGCCCCCAGGTATGATGAGCGCAGATAGCGCGTCAGTTGCGTGCAAACAAGGCATGAATGGGCCCCTAAAGGCTGTGAGAGAAAAGAAAAGGAGAAGGAGAAAAATATAAGATATATAGTGTATAAAAATGGACAGAGGAAGGAGACGAACACAGAGTCCGGCGTTAGGCGTAGAATCTTCAAAGTCGGGCTGCGTTCCATGGGTTTGGCTCGAGTCGATTATCCGATGCATCCCGCAGACGGTACGCTTCACCAATCAGGACTTGGTCAATGATGAAGGGACCTTCCCATTTGGGCTTGAGTTTGTCCTTTTTCTTATCCAGCAGGTGTAGAACTAACTCGCCAATATTGTAAGTTTTGGCCCGTACTTCTCTGCTTTGGTATCTTTGAGCCTGCTGTTGATAGAATGCGGAACGGGCTTTTGCCATGTCACGCTCCTCCTCCAAGGCGTCCAAACTGTCTTGCCGATCGAGCTCGGCTTCTCTCTCTTCGTACATGCGCACTCGAGGTGAGTCATGAATAATGTCGCAGGGCAGAACCGCCTATGCGCCGTATACCATAAAGAATGGTGTGTATCCGGTAGTGCGATTCAGCGTGGTCCGCAGCCCCCAGAGTACGGAGTCGAGCTCCTCTACCCAATGCGTGTTAGATTCCTTGAGGGACCGCACTAATCTGGGTTTGATGCCGCTCATGATAAGACCATTTGCTCGCTCGACCTGACCGTTAGTTTGTGGGTGATAGACTGAAGCATAATCAAGCTTGATGCCCATGTTTTTGCGCCAGAGTTTTACCTTGTCGGCCATAAAGTTCATGCCGTTATCAGTGATGATGTTGTGGGGGACACTGTAACGGTGTACGACCCCGGATATGAAGTCTATCACCGGTCCGGATTCGTCTGTCTTAACAGGCTTGGCTTCTATCCATTTGGTGAACTTATCCACCATGACCAGTAAGTATTTTTGCTTGTGGGTTCCTCCTTTAAGGGGTCCAACCATGTCAAGCCCCTAGACCGCGAAGGGCCAGGTGATGGGGATGGTTTGGAGGGCGGTGGGTGGCATATGGCTTTGGTTAGCAAAAAGCTGGCAACCAACGCATCGTTGGACTAAGTCCTGAGCGTCCGCCCGGGCCGTCGGCCAATAGAAGCCTGTACGGAAGGCCTTGCTTACAAGGGCCGCCGCGTTGTGACCGCCGAGTCCGGCATGAATTTCAGCCAGAAGATTCCGCCCTTCCTCTTCGGAGATGCACCTTTGAAGGACTCCGGTGGTGCTTTTCTTATAAAGCTCTCCCTCATGCACTTTATAGGCTTTAGATCGCCGCACTATGCAGCGTGCCTCATTTTGGTCCGCGGGAAGTTCCCGCTTAGTTAGGTAGGCTAGGAATGGTCCTGTCCACGGGGCGATGACTGCCATTATTACGTGGGCTAAAGATGTTATTTCGTTGGCAGAGCCTCCAATTATGTCAGAATATTCGGTGTCAGACAGTGCGGTTGGGTCCGGGCTGTTATTTCCGGGTTCCCCTTCCCATACTACGGATGGCTTGAACAGCCTCTCCAAGAAGATGTTTGGAGGGACGGCATCGCGTTTTGCACCGATGCGTGCCAGGACGTCTGCTACCTGGTTGTTTTCCCGGGCTATATGGTGAAATTCGAGCCCCTCGAACCGAGCTGACATTTTTAGGACGGCATTGCGATAAGCTGCCATTTTCAGATCCTTGGCATCAAAGTCTCCATTTATTTGGGATATCGCGAGGTTCGAATCCCCGCGCACCTCTAGGCGTTGAATGCCCATGGATACTGCCATCCGGAGACCATGTAGAAGGGCCTCATATTCGGTTGCGTTGTTGGAGTCCGTATACATTATCTGGAGTACGTATTGAACTGTATATCCTGTTGGGGACGTCAAAACGACGCCAGCCCCTAGACCAGCCAACATTTTGGAGCCGTCGAAGTGCATGATCCAGTTTGAATATGTGTCGTACTCTTTAGGGAGTTCGGCTTCCGTCCACTCGGCGACGAAGTCGGCCAAAACTTGCGACTTAAAAGCTCGTCGTGGCTTGTAAATTATGTCGAACGGGAGGAGCTCAATGGACCATTTGGCAATCCGGCCCGTCGCGTCGCGGTTGTTTATAATATCGTTAAGTGGTACTTCCGAGGCTACCGTTATCGAACACTCTTGAAAGTAGTGTCGTAGCTTCCGGGATGCCATAAATACCGTGTACGCTATCTTTTGATAATGCGGGTACCGTGACTTGCATGGAGTAAGGACAGTGGACACATAGTAAACTGGCTTTTGAAGGGGGAATTTGTGTCCGTCCGTTTCTCGTTCGACGACGAGCACTGCGCTTACTACTTGATGAGTTGCCGCAATGTATAATAGCATTGGTTCGCCAATGTTTGGCGCGGCCAGGACTGGGTTTGTTGCCAATATGGCTTTTATTTTGTCGAGTCTGGCCGTGGCGGCATCCGTCCACTCAAAGTGTTCGGTGCGCCGGAGGAGGCGATAAAGGGGTAATGCCTTTTCTCCCAAGCGGGAGATGAAGCGGCTTAGAGCCGCCACGCATCCGGTCAATTTTTGTATTTGTTTGAGGTCCTTTGGGGTGTCCAATTGTGACAGAGCTCAGATCTTGGCTGGATTTGCTTCAATTCCTCTATCGGATACAATGAAGCCCAAGAGCTTTCCGGCTGGTACGCCGAAAACGCATTTTTCCGGGTTGAGCTTGATGTCGTATGTTCGGAGGTTATCGAATGTGAGACTCAAGTCGTCTACTAGAGATTTGACATGCTTGGTTTTGACGACCACGTCATCTACGTATGCCTCCACTGTTTTGCCGATCTGGTTTGCCAGACATGTCTGAATCATGCACTGATATGTTGCACCGGCGTTTTTGAGCCCGAAGGGCATTGTGTTGAAGCAGAATGGGCCGTACGGTGTGATGAATGCTGTTGCGGCTTGGTCTGGCTCTGCCATTTTAATTTGATGGTAGCCAGAGTATGCATCGAGGAAACACAATGAATCGTGTCCTGCGGTAGCGTCGATGATTTGATCGATGCAGGGGAGGGGGAAGGGATCCTTTGGGCAGGCCTTATTAAGGTCCTTAAAATCGACGCACAAGCGCCAGGATTTGTCCTTCTTTGGTACCATCACCAGGTTTGCTAGCTAGTCCGGATGTTTTATGTCTCTGATGAATCCGGCCTCCAATAGCTTGGCTAGTTCCTCTACCATGGCTTGTCTCTTAGGTTCGGAGAAACGCCGAAGAGCCTGCTTGACTGGCTTGAATCCTTTTAGGATATTTAGGCTGTGCTCGGCTAGCCTACATGGGATTCCTGGCATGTCTGAAGGGTGCCAGGCAAAAATGTCCCAGTTCTCGCGTAGGAACTCTTGTAGTGCGGCCTTGACATCAGGGTTTAATTGTGCCCCGATGGAAGCTGTTTTTGTAGGGTCCGTTGGATGGACTTGGAATTTGACTATTTCATCCGCCGGTTTAAAGGAGGTGGACTTGGATCTTTTATCGAGTATCACGTCGTCCCTGTTCACCGTGGAGCGCAGCGCAGTCAGTTCCTCGGCCACTAGGGCTTCGGATAGTGCCTCGAGGGCCAGTGCGGCTGTCTTATTTTCGGTGTGGAGTGCTATGTCCGGATCACTAGCAAGAGTGATGATTCCGTTGGGCCCGGGCATTTTGAGCTTCATGTACCCGTAATGGGGTATGTCTTGGAAGATGTAAACGCCTCCCGCCCTAATAGAGCGTGGTATCCGCTACTGAACGGGGCCACTTGGAACGTGACCTCTTCGGACCTATAATTATCCGGCGTGCCGAACACCACATCTAGTGTGATTTTTCCTGTACAGCGCGCTTCCTGACTGGGGATTATTCCTCTAAAGGTTGTGCTGCTTCGCTCGATGCGGTTCCAGTCTATTTCCATTTTTCGAAGGGTTTCCTCATAAATGAGGTTCAATCCGCTGCCACCGTCCATGAGTACCTTGGTGAGTCGAAAGCCGTCCACTATTGGACTGAGGACCAATGCAGATGGTGCTCGGGCTGTTCGGAATTTAGGTTCGTCACTAGCATTAAAAGTAATAGCCGTGTCACTCCATGGGTTTACTGTTGCCGCGTGGTAGACCTCGGCAAGGCTGCGGAGTGTTCGTTTTCGCATATTATTTGATGCGGAAGTCTCGAAGACTGTTAATACCGTACTGGTATCCCAGGGTTGGCGCTCTGTGGCTTCTGGGGTTAGAAGATCTTCGCCACTTTTGGCCACCTGCCGGAGTATCCAACATGCTCTAAGGCTATGAGTTGGTGTGGCGCCCTCTGCACTGTGAATTTTACAGGGTCCATTGAGCCATCCCTCCAGTACAGTTCCATGCCCTGTAGAGGGTTTTTGCTTTTTAGTGTTTAACCCGGGTGTCTGGCGATAATGCACCCTTTTATTTCAGACTGGTTTGTATTCAGGGCCGGATTATCCCAAAATTTTATTTTGGTTTTCCAGGCGTTTTCCATCGCATAGTACTTTCATACTATGGACACCAAGTCGGCAAAGCGTGTAATTTCGCGGCGACTTATGGCGTTGAGGATTCCCTTGTCCATGCAATTATTGCAGAAGAATGAAATTGCGTCTTCCTTGCGGCAGTTCTTTATCCTGTTCATGACCAAGAGGAATCTGGCCCAGTAATGGTGTACTGTTTCTTCGGGCTCTTGCCTAATTTGGGATAGATCGCTTATGTTTGGGTGGGTGGGATTAATTGAATCCGAATCCTCACCCAATCTGAGACTCAGGGGCCAAGGAGTTTCCGAACTCGGAAGTTTGGATTCTTGGATGTTTTCCAATGAATCTAGCCTACTGCCTGACTCTAGGTTCAGGTCTTGAGTGACGTCCTCCCCTCCGCGGGTATCCGGCTTGGAGGGATCGGGAATCCGGACATAGCTAGTCCTTAAGATAGATGAAGGGTTGCCGCATTGTTCCTCCACCACTGCAACGTGATGGGTGACCTGGGGAGAGTTGATCTCTCTCAGATCGGGTTTAGGCCCAATCTGATCGTAGTCTGTAGCGACTCCTAGGGCGGTGATGCGATCCAAGAGCTCGTTTAGGGAAGAGAGCTCCATTGGATCTAACTGCTCGGCGAGTTCTGAGTTGACGTGAAGATTGCTTTCGATGACCTGAGAAGTCATCATCGGCGCAGCGGCCGAACAGGTGGTCATAAGAAAACCACCTAGCCGGAGAGTTTGGCCGACAGCCAAAGCTCCCTTGGCAACAGTGCCATCTTTAAAGACGGGATGAGGCATCCTTCCTGATGGCGACGGCACAGCGGAACTCTCAATGAAAGCACCAATGTCGGTGTCAAAACCGGCGGATCTCGGGTAGGGGGTCCCGAACTGTGCGTCTAGGCCGGATGGTAACAGGAGGCAGGGGACACAATGTTTTACCCAGGTTCGGGCCCTCTTGATGGAGGTAAAACCCTACGTCCTGCTTGATTAATATTGATGATATGGGTAGTACAAGAGTAGATCCACCACAAGATCAGAGAGGCTAAACCCTAGAAGCTAGCCTATGGTATGATTGTATGTTGTCCTACGGACTAAAACCCTCCGGTTTATATAGAAACCGGAGAGGGTTAGGGTTACACAAGGTCGGTTACAAAGGAGGAGATATCCATATCCGTATTGCCTAGCTTGCCTTCCACGCCAAGTAGAGTCCTATCCAGACACGAGACGAAGTCTTCAATCTTGTATCTTCATAGTCTAACAGTCCGGCCGAAGGATATAGTCCGGCTGTCCGAAGACCCCCTAATCCAGGACTCCCTCAGTACCCCTAAGCCGAAAGAACCGCCTCAAATTGGTGGGGGTACTTTCGTAACTTACCCCACATTTCGGAAAAGCGCATCTCTAAGCCATGGTTCCCCACTGCCATCCCATCCGCCCACCCATTCATACACCGAGGCCGCGAAAACCCGCGACGAAACCCCACACCCTGCTCTGTCCGCCACCTAGCCGGAGCCTCTTCCCCGACGACGTCGTCCATAGCAACACCTCGACATCCCTCATCCACCGTACCGGATGACGATCCGTCGTCGATCTCATCGTCCCGCCGGTTCAGCCACCCCGTCCTACACCTCCAAGGAGTTGCCCCGACGTTCCCCTCGTCTTTCGCGCCACCTCCATTCCCACACCGCCGTCTTCTCCTGCACCATCGGAAGAGCATCATCATCACCGTTTCCTCGGATGAAGCTGCGGCCTAATCGGCGCCACCAAAGAGGTTGTACACTAATCGCCGCATTTTCTTCTTGATTCGATCTCACGATGCTGCCGGCGCTCGGTCCCGAGCCGACACGGCGCGGATCTATCCAAGGCGGCGTCACCGGCCACTTCCTCCACGGCATCTCTCCCTCGGCGGTGACGTCCACATCAGTAGGACCTGCTGCTGCTTTAGCTCTCGCTCGCGCTGCTGCTCTGCTCTTGCTCTCGGTCCCCTACCCGGTCTGCTCTTGCTATTGCTCTTGCTCGCGCTGCTGCTCTCGCTCTTGCTCTTGCTTGCGATGCTGCTCGGATTTAGCTACACTTCACTCCGATGCCGCCGGGGTGAAGGAAGAACCAGCCGTAGCGGGGAGGGGGGCTCGCCGGAGAGGTACCCCACTATCTATCTTAGGGTTCAGAATGGGGGCGGTGGTCGCGGCGGTGGCGGGGCGTTGGCAGGGCGGTGGCGTGGGGATCGCCGGAGAAAAAGCTCGGCACAGGGGGGTAGAGGGATGGCCGGGGTGGCGGCGGACCGGCGGTGGGGAGTGTTTTCAGGGCGGGCGGGGCGGCGCACCGCCAGCCGCGGGCGGCGGGGGGCTGCTGTTTGGCCGGCTCAGGAGGGTGGAGGGTGAAGATGAACCGCAGGCCCTTGATTTCGTATCCAACGGCTGCAAAATCGACTGACCAGAGATGAACCTGAGTGGAATTCTAATAGCATCTCCAATACATGACAGCAAAATTCAGTTTCGACAGCAAAATTCAGTTTCGACAGTTACGTTCAGTTTCGACGGTTAAGTTCAGTTTCGCCAGTTAAATTCAGTTTCGACAGTTAAGTTCAGAGATGAGCGGCTGATGTATTTTACATCTAGCACTTTGTGGTTATGTATTTTACGTCATGTATTGGAGATGCTATTAGAATTCCACTCAGGTTAACGTTGTTCGTTGTCTCTCTTGTCCTGCTTCAGCCTCGGCGTCGTACAACTCATTGGAGCTGCTCCAATGACGAAACCCTCCATCACAGCGGAGCAGTACCTCGGGCTCCATCTCCAGACGCCTAAGATCTTCTTCCCCTCCTTCGACAGCCAAGTCAGCCGGAGCATCATCACCGGCCAACCCAATCACGCTGAGATCAACATGGCTTCGCCAAAGAGGTTGTACACTTGTTGCATCTCTTTTTTACTCTACATGTTATATATATTGTCCACTGAGCACTCGTAGTAACGGGAAATACGATTATTTTATCCTACTATATGACAAGCAGTGAGGTACCAGGCAACTTAGCTATCCGTGATGGACTCTCTTGAACGCCATCATTATTTATCTCTGCGCGTTTGAGCTGTGCATTTGCCGATGGGCCTGGGAGTTGAGCTAGTATGGCAGTGGCCTGGGTCCAAAGTAATAGAAGTAGCACAAAAACATTTTTTTAGTGTAGGATTTTCCTTGCTCAAGCCTGCCAACTAGAATCGCCAGTGCTTGAAAGGAAAAGTGAATGAAAAACATCGGAATTGGAAAGTTTCCTATGGTACTACTTTTCATGAATTTGGTGCAAAGGAATGGAGCAAAGGAAAACTGTAGGATTTGTTCCTTTAGTGTCTCCTTGAAAGAAAAACCGTAGGAATTCTAATTTCCACTTCTCCTCCTTTTCATATTCCTTTTCATCAATCACAAGACTAAGAGATAGTAGCATAATAGCATCATAATCGTACATTTTCTTATGGTTTGACTTAATCTCACCATGCTTTTTTGCATCCTGTGATCTTCCAGTTGTTGTGAATCAAACACGCAGATTGGCAGAAATCCCGTGTTTTTAAATTATCTGTTTTGCATGTGCATTCCTATCCTATTCCTGTCTATTTTCTATCCCTGCATTGTTAGAATCCTTAAATTCAAACAAGCCCTTACTCATTACTTCTGTTACAGATATGTGTCAAAGAAAACCTTGTGTGGTTTGTCCTACTCCTGCGGAGCGGTGTTCCACCCCAGCTCAGCTGCTCCAACGATGGAAGGGTTCACCACAGCAGGGATCCGCTCTCAAGACTGTCTTTCGCCGCCTTAGATCTTCTTCCCCGCCGCCGGCAGCCACGGCAACTGCATTATCATCATCAACTGAGCAGATGACCTTGAGGACTACACGGCCGGTCCGCAAGAGAGGTCACTTAATATGATGACATGCTACATTATCATCGTGTTCACCTATTAGACTCCGAGTCAGGTCCAAACTAATGTTGAAACTTGAGTTTTTAAATGGTTGTGGGGTACATATTGGGGCAGCAATCAGTACTATCTGCCTACTATCTGGTTAATCTCCGGTGTCTACTATGAGTTTCATGTTGGGTGCAAACAAACATTAAAGGAGCCATTATCTATATTTTTTTAACTAAAGCTATTATCTGCCTGCTATCATTGGTTTTGGGTCTATCCACAATTTGCTACCATCACTCTGGATTTGTGCATGCACTCCTTACATAATCTCACTATGTTTTATTCCTATGCATGCCAGTTATTGTACACAATGGAACTGATCATGTAGAGCAAAAGAGACAAGCCTTGCGTGGCAATAAAATTTCATGCAGATGTCGTTCCATGGTGGGCGCAAAGGCAGCCCCCCTCCACCCATTTCGGATCGTAATCAAGAGGAAGATAACTGTTATGAGGGGGATTCAGAAAGATAAGACCACTCCTATTTACCCCATGATGTCTTCGCTCTAACTTGGCATGCTGATGTTGGTAATATCATGCATATGGTGCCTTGCATTGCTTACTGTATACATTAAAGATGTCATCTGCTTAGTTTAGACATGCTTTGTGTCAATGCCATCTATTTAGTTTCTTTATCGTATATGTGAATCATGCAATGCCATCTTGTCTAGCCAGGCATCATATATGTGAATTTTGCAATGCCACCCTGGTTAGCCAGTCATCTTATATGTGAATTATATCATGCCATCATTTTTTATTACGTGTTAAATTTGTCAACAATTTTAGTACATTCAATTACTCTTCCTATGCATCAGCCATTTGGCACGGTCATGGAAAAATCTGGAGTGGAAACAAGGTCTTCAGAGCAGACAATGCTATCTGACGAAGTGCATGTCTTGCTGGTTACTGATAGCTCCTCATAGGAGGATTCAGAGACAGATGACCAGTCATATTTCCCCCCTGAGGTGCATGCCCTAACTTGGCAGGGTTATGTTGCTCATATCGTGCGTATGGTATCTTGCATTGCTATGTCGTTTGCTTAGTTTAGACATGCTTTGTGTGAATGCCACCTATTTAGTGTCTCATTACCATATATGTGAATTATGCAATGCCATCTTGTTGCAAGACATTATATATGTGAATTATGCAATGTTATCTTGTTGCAAGGCATTATGTATGTGAATTATGCAATGCCATGCTGTTTAGGCAAGCGTCATATATGTGAATTATATCATGCCATCCTTTTTTTTGTATTTCTCATTGCTTTTGTCGACAATGTTTGTATATTCAACTGCTCTTCCTGTGCATCAGCCATTTGAATTGGTGATGGAGAAATCTGGAGTGAAAACAAGGTCTTCAGAGCAGACAATGCTACCTGCTGAAGCAGATATCTTGCTGGTTACAGATAGCTCTTCAGAGGAGGATTCAGAGGCAGATGACCAGTCCTATTATCCCCCTGAGGTGTATGCTCAAACTTGGCAGGGTTATATTACTCATATAATGCATATGTTGTATTGCAATGCTTAGTTTTTACATCATATACACAATATTGAATGCCATCTCCTTAGTTGACACATCATATATTGATTGCCCTCTGCTCACTTCCTTAGTATATAAATCATATATTTGAATTATGTCAGGCCATGATGTTTACATAGACAGCATGTATCTGAATTATGGCATGCCAACCCATTTTCTAAAGACATAATATAGTTATATCATCTCATCATGTTTACATAGTCATCATATGTAACACCCCGGATGTAACTTACCCAATATGTATTCCAACTCTTGCCGTTTCCGGCGTTAAGTTATTTTATTTTCTCGGGTTCGGGTCCTTGTCTCCGTGTGTTGTTATCATTGGCATGCATCTCATATCATGTCATCATGTGCATTGCATTTGCATACGTGTTCATCTCATGCATTTGAGCATTTTCCCCGTTGTCCGTTTTGCATTCCGGCGCTCCGTTCTCCTCCGGTGGTCATTTCTACCTTTCTTTCGTGTGTGGGGATTAAACATTTCCGGATTGGACCGAGACTTGCCAAGCGGCCTTGGTTTACTACCGGTAGACCGCCTGTCAAGTTTCGTATCATTTGGACTTCGTTTGATACTCCAACGGTTAACCGAGGGACCGAAAAGGCCTCGTGTGTGTTGCAACCCAACACCCCTCAAAGTTGGCCCAAAACCCACCAAAACCTTATCCATCATCTAGAGCGTTCGATCACGATCGCGTGGCCGAAAACCGCACCTCATTTGGACTCTCCTAACTCCCTCTACCTCTATAAATAGAACCCCATTTCCAATTCCCGGATCTTCTCCCCCCTAACCCTAAAAATCGGATCTCCGCCGCCGCCGGACACGTCCGAACGGAGCCGGACGCATCCGGATCCGCCACCGCCAACCGCCGCCACCCGCCGCCGCCGAGGCCCGCGCGGCCCAGCGCCGGCCCCCGAGCCCGGTTGGCCGTCTTCCCGCGCCGCCCCACTCCTCCTTGCCCGCGCCGCCGCCTTCTCCGTTGCGCCACCGCGGTGCCATTGCCGGCCGGCCGCGCCGACCGCTGCTTCCTCGCCGTCCGCCGCCGAGCTTCCTCCTCGACGCCGCTCCTCGCCGGAGACGCGCCACCGCGCCGCGCCGCACCCCCAGGAGCCCCTGGATCCGGTCCGCTCCCTCCCCGGCGCCGCCCCGCGACGAACGCCGGCCACCGCAAGCTCCCGTCGCCGGCGAGCCTCGGATCCGCCGCCGCTACAGTGCTCTTCGCCAGATCTGGATCGGGAGCTACAGTAAACCCTAACCGCGAGGTGGTGAATTTCTACTAAGTCCTCAAATTCTTAGATCCATATGCTCATCTTCATCATGTCGTAACTCCGCATCTGTAGCTCCGTTTTGGGCATATAGCATATCAAAATGTTCATCTCAGAGAGTACATCATTTCATTCCATTGCATCATTTTCATTTGAGTTCATCTTGATGCCCGAAATGCTGTTAGAAGAGTGCTACTTGAGATAATTGTCAGATCTGCTACTCCATTTAGATATTTGTCATTTTTGCCATGATTATTGTGTGCATGATATGCCCATGAGCTCTACATATGTCTTGTTAAGGGTTTTGCCATCTTTCCAGAGGTGCAACCCATGTATTTTTGTTATGTGTGTGGTGACTAGCACGAGCTTGCAAAGTGAGGCACTTGGTAATGCTGGTTTCAGGGACTTAGCAATTCTACTAAGTCCTTGAGCTGTTTATCTCATGTTGCCATATGTTCATGTTGTTTCCGAGTGATCCGTGCCTCTTTTGAGGATGATCAGTAAGGATGTTTTGTTAATCTTGTAGTGCTCTATCCATCCATGTCTTTGTTTGCAATTATGGAGCATCCTAGCTTGAGTCAATCGAGCTCTACTTTTGTCATTTCGTGAATCTGGGCAGATTGTCTACTTGTTAGCGATTTTGCCGAGGATGTTGTAGATGATCCATGCATGCTATGGTATTGAAATTGCCATGTCTAGCTTGTATTTTATGTATTCTTGATGGGTGTATGCTTAGTTTGCCATGACTTGCTCTGTAGTGAGTGCATCGAGCTCGTAAACATGCCTACTTGATATCTGTTTTAGCATGCTCCAGTTTTCACTAAGTCTGAGAACTGATTATGTTTTTGCCATGTTCACATGCTTGCAAATGTATTTTCTGATCCCATTTGGCTCAAGGTCACTAAGGGACTTTTGTTAAGCTCTTTGAGTAGCTCCATGCCATGCTTTACTTTGCCATGTTTAGGTCCTGTAACATATAGTTTTGTTGCTCCGAAGTGTGCTACCTGATCTGAAATTCCAGACAAGTGTTAATTTACTAAGTCTGAGATCTGTTTACCATATGTATTTTTGCCATGCTTGTTTGAACCTGTTAATGGATGAATTGGCCGTAGCTCAGTGCTAGACTTTTGTTAAGCATCTTGAATGCATCCCTGCCATGTATTTTTTGTCATGTTTGGATGCTGTAGCATGTTCATCTCATTGCATTTAGATGGCTACTTGCTGTAAATCGCAGACCGGTGTCATATTTGAACCGCTTGCCATTTCCAAACCGTAACTCCGATTCCGGCATTCTTTATATCGTTTTCAAGCGATTTCATCTCATCTTTCCAGTGGCACACTTGGATTTCCAAGTTGAGGCCAGGTTCATGCTTTCCCTGTCACATCTTGCATATGCATCCCGCATCGCATCCCGCATAGCATACCATCTTTGCATCATATTGTTTAAGCTTTGCACCTGGTTGATTGTGTTCCGTTTGCTTGTTTGCCTTGTTTGGGTAGAGCCGGGAGACGAATTCGCTAACGAGGAGCCCGTTGAGTTTGCTTTCGAGGATCCAGTCAACTCTGACAACTTTGCAGGCAAGATGATCATACCCTCGAAATCACTATTATCTTTGCTTTGCCAGATGCTCGCTCTTTTGCTATGCCAATGCTACGATGCCTACCCCTTGCTTTCAAGCCTCCCAAATTGCCATGTCAAACCTCTAACCCACCATGTCCTAGCAAACCGTTGTTTGGCTATGTTACCGCTTTGCTCAGCCCCTCTTATAGCGTTGCTAGTTGCAGGTGAAGATTGGAGGCCGTTCCTTGTTGGAACATTTATTTACTTGTTGGGATATCATTATATTGCCATGTTATCTTAATGCATCTATATACTTGGTAAAGGGTGGAAGGCTCGGCCTCTCGCCTAGTGTTTTGTTCCACTCTTGCCGCCTTAGTTTCCGTCATATCGGTGTTATGTTCCCGGATTTTGCGTTCCTTACGCGGTTGGGTTATAATGGGAACCCCTTGATAGTTCTCCTTCATTAAAGCTTTTCCAGCAATGCCCAACCTTGGTTTTACCATTTGCCACCTAGCCCCTTTTTCCCTTGGGTTTCCGGAGCCCGAGGGTCATCTTATTTTAACCCCCCCCCCCGGGCCAGTGCTCCTCTGAGTGTTGGTCCAACCGAGCGATGTCCGGGGCTACCAGGGGCAACTCTGGGCTGGCCTACCCGACGTCTGGCTCATCTGAGTGTGCCCTGAGAACGAGATATGTGCAGCTCCTATCGGGATTTGTCGGCACATTCGGGCGGTGTTGCTGGTCTTGTTTTAACCTGTCGAAGTGTCTTGAAGAACCGAGATACCGAGTCTGATCGGAACGTCTCGGGAGGAGGTCTATTCCTTCGTTGACCGTGAGAGCTTGTCATGGGCTAAGTTGGGACTCCCCTGCAGGGATTTGAACTTCCGAAAGCCGTGCCCGCGGTTATGGGCAGATGGGAATTTGTTAATGTCCGGTTGTAGATAACTTGAACCTTAACTTAATTAAAATGAATCAATCGTGTGAGTTACCATGATGGTCTCTCCTCGGCGGAGTCCGGGAAGTGGACACGGTGTTGGAGTAATGTTTTGCGCAGGTTGTCCTTTAGTTATGCGTTCGCGCTTTGCCTACTCTTCTCGCTCTCTTTTGCGAACAGGATAGCCACCATATATGCTAGTCGCTTGCTGCGGCTCCACATATTTTACCTTGCCTTACCTATAAGCTTAAATAGTCTTGATCGCGAGGGTGCGAGATTGCTGAGTCCCTGTGGCTCACAGATTACTATTACACCAGATGCAGGGCCTGATGATTCTGCTCCAGGTGACGCGCTTGAGCTCAAGTGGGAGTTCGACGAGGACTCTCAACGATACTATGTTTCCTTTCCTGATGATCAGTAGTGGTGCCCAGTTGGGGGTGATCGGGACCGTGTCGCATGTTGGGTTATCTTTTATTTTGGCACCGTAGTCGGGCCATGAGTGTTTGGATGATGTAATGTTATTTATGTACTTGATTGACGTGGCGAGTGTAAGCCAACTATGTATCTTCCCTTTATTATTTATATTACATGGGATGTTGTGAAGATTGCCTAACTTGCGACATATGCCTTCAATGCGATTATGCCTCTAAGTCGTGCCTCGACACGTGGGAGATATAGTCGCATCGAGGGTGTTACATCATATTTAAATTATGTCATTCTATCCGTGAATTATATCATGCCATCATGTTTCCATCGACAGCATGTTTGTGATTTATGGCATGCCAACCACTTTAATAGACACATCGTACAGTTATATCATGTCATCCTGTTTACATAGTCATCATATTTTGAAGTATGTCATTCTATCCTGTTTAGTTAGCCATCATACATGTGAAATTGTGTCATGCTATCCTGTTTAATTAGCCATCATATATGTGAAATTATGTCCTGCTATTCTGTTTGCTTAGACAACATAAATGTGAATTATTTCATGCCCTGTTTTCTTCCCTACTATCCATTGCACCTGTCTATCTTACAATGTCTGTACATTCAATTACTTTTCTTGTTTATCAGCCATTTCAATAGGAGGGAGTGATGGCAGTATCTATGGGAGTAAAAACATGGTCTTCAGAAAAGATCGTGCTACCTGTCGATGCAGATAGAACCACGGTTGTACTTGCCTAAGAACCAGCCCCATCACACATAACCCACACTCATGCAGATTGTACCCCTACCCAGTTGGACAGAGAACCAGCTACACCCCTTCTAACCCCAACCCCAGCAAATAGACACCCAGTTCGCGTTGACACAACACCGTCTCCACCACAGAGCAACCAAACATGAGCAGTTAGTAAGGCAACTGCAGTGCCCAAATCACGAGGACCACCACTCCGAACCTGAAGTCAACGCTTAAAGCAGAAGAAGAATTGTTCTCAGGTTAGGTTCCGTAGCTATGGTTCATACTACTTTGCTCTTGCATCACTGTATTTAATGATACCAACTAATTTCAAATTTAAAGGATGCAATTGAAACTCCAATGGCGCAACAGGTATGTTTTAAACCTGTTTCTTCAACGTGTTTGGCTGTTTGCTGTTGTAACTTGCTCTATGTTGATTTCAGTTTCAATTGAATAAACAGTTATGTTCTCATGCCATGCACATTACAAGTGTTGTTATTGCTGTGTAGTTTCCCACACTTATATTCTGTCTATGATGCTTTGTCTTAAATAGATATGATTCGAACTATATCTATCTTGATTTGGCAACATAAACTAGAAAGATATAGACCATACAGTGACCATACTACATAGATATATGTTTGTTTCATGTTGTTATCCTGTCCACCTTACTACTGAACTGGTTTACCAAAATGAGTTTCATATACTACATTGTAAACCTGAGATGTGTTTGTTTGTTTCTCTTTTAGAACGTGGATAAAATATTGGAGAAGAGTACCCTGTTATGCAATGGTAAAGGAAGTAATGCAGATAAGGTTCAAGATAGTGAGACATCCCTGTTGGTCTCTAAGAAAGCTGATAAAAACTATATTGAAGACACTGAGACAACCCCAAAGTCCTGTCTTGATGTAGTGTTCGAGTTACTGGCTACCACTGATGGCACCAGCTCTTCGAATTCATTACCTGAATCAGTTCAGCTTCTTGACTCTCAACTTCAAGTTGAAAGACATCGATCAGATGTTATGCGACAGGAAGCCAAAGGACTGAGGAAGTCCCTGCAGAATTCAGATGCATACTTTCTGGTGCAACAGCAAGCGTTGTAGGACTTAAGCGCCAAACAAGAGAAAGTTAATAAGCTTGCTAAGCATCTTGCCAGCATTATGGGTACCCAGGATATTGTTTCTTGAGCTCTTCTGAAGTGGTTTCAGTTCTGGACTTGTTTTGCTATGGCGTTTATATGCTGCTGTGTTCCCTATATTTGCACTGGTGGCGAACTTGATGCCCAGTGGATGTAATATGTGTAATAGCTGCGATAGCCTAGTGTAAGTTGCTTGCTTATTTATTTCCCTGTTGTCTTGTTTATTTGTTTGCTTGTAGTCAGTGCAGTTCTTTTTCTGCGATTTGCTAGTGGCTGCAATAACCTATTTTTTAAAACTAGGCCACAATAACCATGGGCTAATATTTACTATAGTGACACTGGGCCTCCTACGGGCCGTAGAAATAGTGAGCCTTCTACGGGCCATATAAATAGTGGGCCTTCTACAGGACGTAGAATCAGTGGGCCTTCTACGGGCTATAGAAACAATGGGCCTTCTACGGGCCGTATCATCAATGGGCCTTCTACGGGCCGTATCATCAATGGGCCTTATACGGGCCAAACAGACCGCATTCTGGCCGTAAACGGGCTAGAGTTGGAATCATCCGTTCATGGGCCGACCATAACGGGCCATCGTTAATAGGCCGTATTTGATGACGCTATGAAAACGACCCAATGTATTAACGGACCACAAACGGGCCGACTGTAACCACGGGCTGAATTTGGCCCACAAGCAGAAAATGACAGTAATGGGCCGTAAGTAAACGAATGCTGGAAATGAGCCCAAGAATAAATGGGCTCTGAGAAGGCCGAAAGATAACATGGGCTGGAGACGGCCCAACGGAATAACGGGCCGTTAATGGGTATAAAGTGATACACTGTTCATTACGGGCCAGTTTCACCACGGGCCGTTAATGGGTGTAAAGTGATACACTGTTCATTACGGGCCAGTTTCACCACGTGTCGTTAATAGGCCAAGAGTTACATAGGGCCTCATATGGGCCGAAAGACGTCATGGGCCATACATGGGCCAGAAGTGAAAACAGGATGGAACCATGCTCTAAACCTTGATTTCGGGTTTCACCTGATTTTGTTAGCGAGGAGGTGGCAGAGTAGGGTATTTTGAAGACCGAGCTCCATGGAGCCCTTTATTTTGAAAAATTCAAAATTCATAAATTTCAGTTTCAAAAAATTATGAAAAAATGTATACATGTATGCATGGATGTAAAATGTATGTGTGAGAAATTTCAGGATGAAATTCCTTGAACCATGAGCTGCACAAAAAAAATCAGGGACTTTAAAGATGAATAGTACATATGTTAATAAGCCTCAGATTTGTCTTTTTTGTGTAGCTCACATTTTTATGCATTTCGACGTGAAAATTTGCACACATGTACAATATGTATCTAGGTATATGTGTATTTATTTTAGAATTTTTTGAAACTGAAAAGTTTGAAGTTTGAAGTTTTCAAATAAAAGCTTTCATGGAGCTCGGTCTCCGTTTGGCATTTTCGGGAGGTGGCATCGGATTGTACGTTGACAATAAAAAAAAGAGGCAACAAATTTCCAACTAAAAAAAGAAAATCCGAAATCACGTGTGCAGAGAGATAGACTACGGCCCAAGGCCTGCTATGGTAGGCCTGAACCAGGCTCTCCCCGTCCCGAGTCCCTATTGCCGCAGTCTCAGCGGCGCGCCCCTAGTCCCCATCCCCCCTACTCGACCCTAGCCACGGCACTCGCCCTCGCCGGCGCGGCGGCTTCCTTGTCCTCCGGACCCCCGCCCCCCACTCCAGACCCCTAACTCACGCGTGCCCTAGTTAGATAGTCGCCAGTCGCGTCGGGCGGGTGCCCGACCCAGCTGACGGTGGCGTCGGCGCACCATTGCCGGCCTCTACCTCTGGGCGCCCGCGGCACGAAGGTACCGGGCACAGGCCGCAGGCAAGCATCTTATAGCTAACACCGACAACAACTTTTTTGAACTCCGGAAGGCGCAATCCCACACTTCTCCCATGGATTACGGCGGCGGCGCCTCCCCGGATCACTACGGCGGAGGCGGAGGAGGAAGCATACGCCTGGTCTGCGACAACTGCGGCGCGGCGGATAAGTACAACCCCGACGACGCCGAGGACGGCTTCTTCTCGTGCCGCCAGTGCTCCGTCGTCCACACCTCCACCCAGGCGACTGCCGCGGACCCCGACGATTTCCAAGCCACCGGCACCATGTCCTTCCGCCGAGTTAGCCAAGCCAACAAAACCCCCAAATCCCGTACCCCCGCACCCTACCCAACCCCTTACCCCACTCGGCAGCCCCCTGCTGCGACTGAGACTGACTTCGAGGAGCCGCGCGACTTTGTTGTTGGCGCCAAGGCTTGGGACGAGCCAGAGGAGCTGGGTGCTCGGGTCCGGTGGCGCTACGTGCAGGGGCTGCAGGTGATCCTGCAACAGCAGCTGGAAGTGCTGGTCAAGAGGTACCGGGTGGGCGCGCTTGTCTGTGGCCTGGCTGGAACTATCTGGGTGCGGTGGGTGGCTACCTCCAAGGTGTTCGACGAAATTTGGGCGCGGAAGGTGCTCGTGGAGGACGAGGCTGTGCAGAGACTGAAGTGCTCTGCCAGTGGAGGTGTCAGTTTACTCTCTTGTTCAGTTCATACCATTGAAAGACCAGAGCAAAGTTAGATATATATGTGTATCTTTTGTGTGCAGGCGAACAGAAACCTCAAGAGGTGAAATGTGAATGGGGGGGTGAAGCCTTGCCACGCAAAGACAGGCGAAGGGTTGAGTTCATCTTTGTGCGCTCATTGAGAACGATGCTGCCACTGTACTCAACATTGTCTGTATGTTTCCTGGCATGTCATATTGCCCGGGAAGCCATCCTACCGACTGACATCTATAGGTGGGCAATGGAGGGTAAGCTTCCTTATATGGCAGCATTTACCGAAGTGGACAGGCTTCTTGGGAGCTCTGTAAAACACTGCCCTTTGAGTGCAAGACAACTATTCAGACCAGTCCGAGTGATTGGAACATGGCAACTGGAAGCTGCAGCTGGGTCCATTGCACAACGAATAGGATTGCAGCTTCCTTCAGTTAATTTCTATGCTATTGCTCAACGCTACTTGAATGAGTTGTCTCTGCCGATAGAAAGAATCCTCCCTCATGCTTGCCGCATCTATGAGTGGGCATTGCCTGCAGAACTATGGTTGTCTAGTAATCCATTAAGGGTCCCCACACGGGTCTGTGTAATGGCTATACTAATAGTGGCTCTAAGAGTTCAGTATAACATCCATGGTCAAGGGATATGGGAGGTGAGTATTCCATATAGGATCACTCTCTTAAGTCATGTAAATATAAAATATAATGTATTGAACTTTCTTTTTACCCTTCAGGAGATTTGTGAGACAGGAAGAAATGCAGATGGGTCTGATCCTGATGAGAATTTACCACCATCTATGAGGCCTGAAGGCGGCACTAGTGAGGAATTTGGCACAAGGGAATTGCTATGCACTCTTGCAAGTGCCTATGATAAAATTGATGTTGCGCATGGTAACTTCCAATGACCATTTGCTTCAATCCACATATTTTTTTTCTAGCAATGCACGCATGTCAAGTCTAATCCTTATATTGCCCATTAGTGGTTTATTAAATACTTACCTCCTATGTTACTAAATACATGTTATTCTAGCTTCTAGTGCGGTAGCTATGTCATAAGAGAGACTAATATGGTACTATTTACTCCCTCTGTTAAAATAAGTGTCGTGGTTTTAGTTTAAACTGGAACTAAAACCACAACACTTTTTTTGGAACAGAGGGAGTATTATGGTAGCCTTGTCATATTTTGTGTTAACAGGTTATACCCTCATATGTGTAGAGCCGCTAGTCTATCTCCATGGTAATTTTCAGTTACTGAGGTAGAATATGTATGGATCATCGCTATAGCTGTATTTCAACCTTTTAGGACATTCACTTTGTATTAAAATTTGGCAAGGCTAGAGTAACATGTATATTTTGTATGGGAGAAAAACAATACGTTGATGTATGCATGGAGTTTGTGGCTTTGTTCTTCACAATAAATAATTTTTTACATTTCTTGGATCTGTACTTCCACACTTAAATAGAGAGCTCCTTAATGCTTGTTAGTGTCTAATAACACTAGGCTTGAACATTTGTGGGGCATCTGCACCAGGCAGCATTACAAAAATTAACAGACAATACACGAGTATCTTCCAGTGAGAAATACTGATTTTCTGCATTACCGCTGGATTGTCTAGTAAGCTACTCTCATGCTTCCTTACACAAACAGAGAGTTCTGATACAAACGGTTGTAGAGCAACTCATTACGTGTCAAATTTTCAACTAAGACAAAACTGCACTTCCATCTTTCTTTCGTACAGATGGTGATTGGTAACTTCCCTTTAGCATTGTAACTAGATATGTATTTAGACCAATATATTTTGTTATCTTATAAGGAAAGTATAGAAGTACAATAACTTCAAAGTATCATGGATAAAAAATGTACATGTTGTTCTCATAAGTTCACAAATCACGATGATATGTTTGTTCAAAGTTATAATGGTTTACTGAATGCATTCTTGTCCGGCACTAGTTGTGACTGGACCAAATATTTACTAGTTGTACAAAATTGACTAACTTTTCTGATTCTACAGACTATTCAAAGGACCTTCACTCTTATCTCAAGTACTGCAAAGATATTGTTTTCCCTGGGATTGCATGTTCAATTGAAGAGGATCACTTAATAGAGATCTTTCAGGATATGTACAAAGGACGAGAGGTAATGCACCCAGTTTGATATTGTTGTCAACTCTTGTTCGGTTTTTGCATCAAGCAGTAAAGTTGTAGTGCGTCTCTCTATGATTGTCTCCATCATGGAGTACTTCTCATCTTATCTGACTCCTCAAATCCTCACTGTAATCTTATTTTGTCTTGGCTCTACTTTAATGGTTTCCCTTTTGTGGGCTGGATTATTTTGCTTAGCTGTTATCAGCATCTAGTGTAAACAAGGTTAAAGAATGGTGTCCCTAGGCGCTTGCCTAGATGTGCATAAGCAATAGGCGACGGTCAAACGAGTAGCCTTGGCAGTGGTTGGTGGTGTAGACGGCTAGCCAGGAATCGACTTTTTCTGGCGGGGAAGGGACATACCAGGGAGGGAGCTGCTGTTACTTGCAAGAAAATTGCTATTTATAAAATGTTCTCTATTTTTCTCACCACATATTGATTTTCAACTTCAAATTTATACGGATGCAGCTTTCCTCTTGAGTGCAAACCATTAACAGCAAGGTTGTATCTATGGATGTTATTTCAGAAACAAAATCAGCATGGAAAAATATCTTACTCCCTCCGATCCATATTAATTGTTGCAGCTTTAGTATAACTTTAGTACGAAGTTGTACTAAAGCTGCGGCAATTAATTTGGATCGGAGAGAATAAATGATTTTAGAAATCGAACACAAATAGTCTGAAAGATTTTTTGGGAACTCCCAAAATATATTATATTAAAAGATGAAGAACAAGAAAGTTGCTATTCATAAAAAAAGCCCCTATTTCATTTGCCACACATGCTGGTTTTGAACCTAAAATTAATATGGATGTAGCACCTTGAGGATTATGCATGCGTCTTTTGCGGGTGATCGCTGTTGATTTGATGGCTAAACCTATTGCATTGTAGGATGGGAATCCAAAAGCTCGCATGGAGGAAACGCAAACCACGAATGGAGTGATGAATAAACGATGTCGGGATGGAACTTCTGTTGGTGCAAGGAGCATTTCTGCATCATCATCAGGGATCCAAAGGATCAAGTCGGAAATGGAAGATCATGGGTTTTGTTATCTGCCGCCAAGGAAGTTGCTTAGATCAAATGGCTACCTTCACTATAGAAGGAAGACAATAACCGGTAGTCTTGTTTGCATCGGACATGCTGATTATTACGTGCTGATACGCTCATTTGCAAAGCTTGCAGAAGTTGATGTTAGGGTTCTGCATACCAGTGTGCTAAAACTTGAGAGGAGACTTGCCTGGATAGACGAGCGGATAGGCAGAAGCTTGGATGCCTTGCAGAATCCACCTATTAGCTAAGTTTTCTTTTTCTTTTTCCATCTACCTAGTTAAGCTAATGATGCGTGAAAGACGTGTTTCTTTTTCGAGCAAAAGGAAAGGACATGTTGTTTTCATGCTGAAGGTTTGATGGATTGTTGTAATGTGGTGAGTCAGTATAAGAAGCTTTTTTTTTTTGCGGGGCAGTATAAGAAGCTTTACTCTTTCCTTTTCTTTTGGCAATCAGTAGAGCTCATTTTATAGCTCATACATGTAGCCAGAGCAGCGACACATCAATCTTCAGTCAATTTTGCACACAAGTGGGCATACAGAATTAGCTTCTTTACAAATAAAAAGATGACTTAAAGGAGTTAAAACCATGTCTAAACTCGAAGCTCCATAATCTCAAACCTGCATTGCGGCCTATTGGTCCACATATCCACCAAAACCACCAGGTTATGCCAAATGCACACACCATCACGGAGGAAGTGTTTCAGCTGTCAAGGCAATCAGCACATCTTCATATCTCTGAGCAGCTGCAAGAAAGAACTCCCCACCTGTTGACTAGTAGGCCGCATCAACATTAACCTTGATAAAACCAGGACGGGATGTCTCCCCTTCACCCTTGCAGAAAGTGTTTTTGCAAATGTCTCATGGACCACAATGGCATAGATTGACTTTGCTGCAGTGTCCCTCCTAGTATCCTCCAACTGTGCTTTCTCATCAGGCAGCAACCGATATGGCCATCTTAACGACTTTCGAAGAGGAACTTCCAGAATTTCATAAGCTTCAGTCAGTGGGTCAAAGATCCTCGTTCCATCTACGACCTCTCTAACAGAGGTGGAGCGGGTGATCTTGGAGTCACTCTCCCAACCCCCGGTGCTGATGCTGCTGCTAAGATTTTGTGCCTACCGATATGATCTTGCGCTTGCATAAATTCCATCAATTGTGTCCTATGTATGTAATAACCCTATCCAATGGAAGGTGCTTATATCTCAAAAAAAAAGGAGAGGTAAAAAAGGGTCTTCACAATCAGATTTCGTGCCCATTATAAAACTTAGCTGCAAGAAATCCTGATGCATTCCACAACACCCATGAACTGTTTTGAAACTAAGCCCTAGGGATGTAAGCCGCAATGTGCCTGCCAACCCCGGAATGCAAAACAGACCCTCCAGTCAACCTGATTAAACATAAGACATGGACAACAGAACAGTATTGTTCGGCGATTATAGGCTATCTACCCATATGGCAGGAAGATATGGACCCCAACTAATACTCCCTCCGTTCCAAATTACTCGTCGTAGAAATGGATGTATCTAGAACTAAAATACATCTAGATACATTCATACCTGCGACAAGTAATTCGGAACGGAGGGAGTAGATGCAATGCAAGTGGCTTGAAAAATGATCACAAACGTTACCATCCGCCAGGAAAATGTGCTCTTCAGCGCTGTAAACCAAATCAGGCCTTGCCTCAAGCATGCTAACTTATTTACATCTCTATGATCACAAATCATCGCCTATCATCCTGAGATACCATCTCCTTGCAAGATGCAGATGAAGCTTATGGGATTTCGCTCCTGTCTTCTTTCATCGTCCCAGAGGATGATGGTTCACCGCTAGAATCTGGGGAGGCAGCTGCCTGCCGTGGCTCTTCCTTCAAAGAGGTGGGCATCCCTGAAATTTCCTGGGGAAATAGGAGACAGAAGATCTGGGTTAGCATCATATCAGCCTGATGGACTCAGGCCAGAAGAAATAACCCCGGAGTTTGTTGGCGAACAGAAGCATGAATTGCCGGGTGTCAATTGTGCTTATATAGCCACTATCCTCACTGAGACATGTGTTTTGCTAGTCAAATTGCATTCAAGCATAAAATAGTTAGGCTGCAGACTTAAACTTAATGAGTAGAGATGCTTAGTTTTGACACGCTTGGAGTTCAAGGGGTAGAACGTGCAACTTGAAGATAGAACGCTACTTATTCCTTATTTTGGGTGAGATGGGTAATCAGAAAGTGCACTTTTGGAACGCTAGCCCTAACAGGCCCATAGCCATATGCCAAAGCCAGAATAGTTAGGCTTTCATTTGACCCCTTGCTAATTTAGTTTCAAATGCAAGAATGCAGCTAACTAACATCTTAATTGCACCAGAAACATGTTATCTTGTTCGAGTGAATATCCCAAGACATAAAACACAAGGTGAATAGAACAGTTAGTTGGCGCCGAACATGGCGACACCTGCTGGCATCGTTCCCCTCCTTGGAGGGGGCATCGTGGGTGCTCTATTTCACCTCTCGAAGTCTGTGGTATTGAACCCTCCAGGTGAACGTTCAAGTTCCCTGCTTCTGCCGGAGGAGGGGACGGCGGCATCCTCGTCACTTCCTCCTTGGAGTCGTCACCTTAGGAGGCCATGGCCTAGCCAGAGAAGACTATCATGTGGAGTTGCCATGTCAGCGTCCGTGGCGGACGACGTGGTCGAGCCATCGAATCGGGCGGTGCACGACCTCACCCGATGTGGAGGACAGAGCGGTGGCTCCGGATCTCGATGTCTTCTTAGGGTGTCGGCTCGGGGCCAGCATGGATGCTGGAGCGGCGGCTTTGGGTCTGGTTGTGGGATGTCGGCCCCAGTTGCTTGAGTGACGGAGCCGGCGGCTTGCCTAGTGCTCTGCCTCAGGGTCAGTGTGTGTTTTAGGTTTGTAAGTCAGAGCAGTAGCTCCAAAAACTGTTGTGCTGTTGTGGGGTGCCGTCTCTGGTTGCTTGGGCGACTGAGTCATTGACTCGTCTGGTTGTGGCCTTGGGACCGGCGTGGATGCCAGATTCAGCGCGGCGGCTTCCAATCTGGTTGTAGGGTGTCGGCTCTAGTTGCTCGTGTGGCGAAACCAGCGGCTCGCCTGGTGCGCGATCTCGGTGCTGGTGTGTGTGTAACTGATGTATCGGTTTCCGGCCAATTTTCCCTATTAACTGGCCAGCTCTTACTCTTACTGAAAAGGCAAAGCTCCTGGCGGTTGCTCGGAAAAAAAACAGTTGCACACCCTTCAAGAAAAAGCCGAAGGGTTCAAAACACAAGAGTGACAAAGATAAAGGGTAATAATTATACAAGTTAGAATAAATGATCAAATGAAAAGAAGAAAAGCATCCATGGAGTGATCACATGATAAAGGCGAATATCCATTTGTTGATATTTAACTAAAGGGCATTAATTTACATTATAGGGTGTAAAGAAACAGGTCAATTTGAACTACATAGGAAATCGTAGCAAAAGATGAAATGCATAAAGTTCAGAAATTGTTAAAAACAGTTCCATGTTTGGTTCCCATGCACGACAATACTGTAGCAAATATGTGTGTCTGAATCGCGAGACAGAAATAATATCTCATGTAAACCACTGTAGGCGAATGGTGCATAAAACATATGATCTCAGAGGTCCAGAAATCCTAAAGATAAAAGTGCCCTCCAGGAATAAGAATCAGTGAAAGATATCGAATTGGCACATCTGGTTCAAGGTCAGATTTGTTGCTCTAATAATTCCTTCCTTTGGCTTAAGAATAGACATGTCACTAATAAAATATAATATATCTACTCTTGAGTATGTAAAGGCCTGGGCCTCTCTATGCTTGGGGAAATTAATCATGAGCACCTAAAAAACTGTTGTGGGTACACAAAGAAGAAATTCTGGCAGGAACTCACATGCTTAGGGCCAGCATTAAAAATGATGGTAATAAATGTGCAACATTAAAAAAATACAACAAGTTACAGGATAGCAAATCTACCTTCATAAGGTGCAACCGGAGATCAGTCGGGCGAACTCCCTCACCAATGCACACCATAACAAACTGTGAATAGTTGAAAAGAACATCTGCAGCAGCTTGCTTCTTCTGCTGAGTCTGAAAAATGTAGGCACATAGTTCACAACAACAGTAAAAACTCAAGAAGAGTTGAACATTTTGATCCTTACAAACAATTGATTTAGAAATACAATTCCCACCAAAATCTTGTTTCAAGTAACAGCATAAAATAAGATGAACTGTTCCAACAGTTATATCATGCTCCCTCAGTCCCAAAATAAGTGTCGCCGATTTAGTACAACGTTAGTAGAAAGTTGTACTAGATCAGCGACAATTATTTTGGGACGGAGGGAGTACTCAAATTCTTTTCAAGTATAATCTAACAATTGAAGACTATATACTTGAAGATATCTTATGTGCATCTAGCATTGGTAAACAACATAGCAACTCTCCCATGTGTCCAAACCGGTGCGAATAAGAGAATTTCGGACATATAGCAAACATGTAAAACAAGAACCCAGGCTCTTCTCTTTCTTACTCTGCTGATATTTATAGGCCATGGCTGGCCAGCTTAAGTTGAACTTTGAGCACTATTTAACCGATAATATGTGAGTAATGTTACACAAAATTGGTAATATCAGATGGGCATGAAAAACATTTCATGCGATTGTGATACTGTAGCCATGAGAAAAATATTGTACAAGAGATATCTTGTGGTAGTTCAATAGTAACAGCGCCCTATAATAAAAAAGAACTAAAAGATGGGTACCTCATAGTCATCCTCGGTGATCATAGGAGTGTCTTGTGCAGCCATTTTTTTATATCTTCTAATCCTGTTTGAGGTAGGGTACAGATCATATCAGAAACAGATGAATGGTGCCTAAGCCAATCCTCAGCTACGCTTATCTAGATTTGGAGAGAATGAAAACAGTGGTTGACAGAATTCCAGTTCCATGTGTACTACGTATTTGGATATTGTTGCACAATTGCAGCGGTGACTATTTTGTTTGTGCATAGCATCCATAAGGCCATAATAACCCGAAACAGCAATGTAATATCTATTTTTACTATCTGGATAAAAATTTCGTCAATAACAACTAACAGCAAAAGCGGTTCGACGGGGGGCAGCGGCAGAAGCTTCAGAATCACCACAGGGAGCTAAGGAAGCAGATGAAAAAGGCCGGTCTCGCCGGAGCGATAGATCGCGTGGCGGCGGAGCCGTGCCGGAGGCGAGGAAGACGGAAGGGGCACTGGCGATTTAGGTCACCACGGGCCGATTCCTCACTACAGGGGGAGGCGAAGCTAAAGGGCACGCTTACCAAGCAGAGCAGGTGGAATCCGGATCGAACACCCCAATCAGCAGGTAGGAGGCGGAGAGGCCGGAGGAGGGCTCGACCTCAAATAGGAACGAGGAAGACGAGCGAGTTCCGGGGAACGAGGAAGACGAGGTCGAGACGGGCTATCATTTGCGGGGAGCGGCTATGTAACGCCTGCCGTTGCGAGACAAAGGAGTTTTCGCCTCAAGGCGCCCTCCCGTCGTTATTATTGGGCCGGCCCAGCTGGTTGTTGGTACTTTTCGAGAAAATGTTCTAAATACATAACAATACTAGGTAATTGCCCGTGCGTTGAAACGGGGGAATAAAAATCCTAGACGGGTGTAGAGTAATTAGCACAAAATTATGGGGAAACCAACCAACTAATTTATTTCTACATCAGATGGGATCAGGAGAGATGCAGGTATCAATAACATGCATAAAAGAACAATAGTAAAAATAAATAAGACGTCTTAGATTGAAGAATAGAGACACTTCTAATCATAATTTAGCATGCAACCTAGAGTAGCTCATATGTTCAGTATTTTCTAAAGGAAACATAAGTGACATCCTTTTTTATACTTATTCAGAAAGTTGGAGGCAATAACTGTGCAGAAAGATCCAGCTATTCTCCTGAAACATTATAGAAACATCACGCTGCTGGCACCCTGATTTTTACTGAAATTTGAGGGCCAACTTCACCAGCAGAGACAGAAAATACTTCTGTACTAATTGAAGGGCCGACTTTACGTACATGGTACTTTGCTGCTGGATGCGTATTACTCCTATATCCCAGTGCTACTCCTATATTCACTATGCCACAAACCCTTGCATATTTTTTCTTCACTTTTTCGGCCCCAAAGGCAATGTGCCCCTTGTTACCACACCCCTCTTCATCTGACCATCATCTCTACCTCGTGTTGATGTTGCCTCCTTGTTGCGGTTCTCAATCATGCTATAGTGGTGGTTTCCATTATCTCTTCGATGGATGGATGGACATTAAATGTCTTGCTTTAGTATTGCTAATGAAGTGAAAAGATACATGGTATATAGACACACTCATCACATTGTATTCAATAACCAGGTTATAAGAACTTTGAAGAAAGACATTTATGTGATTTCTTTTTTTATGAAGTCACGTGGCTTCTATTATCCAGTAAACAATCATGTCTTTTACTCATCTTCTCATAATCTCTTTGGTGAAGGTTGTGATGTGGCCTTTTCCTTCCACCACACGCTTTCTTCTTCTCCACCGCACATCATCGTTCCCCGTAATCTCTTTGGCAGAGATTGGGATGTGGCTTTTTCCTTCCCACCAGATGCATAATGCCTTCTATAACTTCAGTCACTACCGCGTGTTCATATCGTCATGAATTATCATGCCTTCGACACATTTATATTAACAGGAATAATGAATATGTGACTAGAAATCCAATTCAACTCCCAAAAGCACATACTCCCACGGACAAAAAAAAATGTTTTTTGAAGTGTAAAAAAACTAAAAATGATAGATGTGCTTATGGTCACATCTGAATTTTCAGGAGGAAAGCTTAAGCATTTTGAGGTGTGTCAAAGAAAAACAAGTCGAACACCTAATGTATTACATTTATTTATTTATTTTCTTTGATAAGCACCGCTAGACCGTTCCACATGAAAATTGTCAAGAATGCTTATTACACTAACATGAAATGTAAAAAAAGAATTTTGTTTAACTAAATGTTCAGAAGCATATGCTCCCCAAGGCCAAAACGGCCATCCCATATGTGACATAGAACATTAATGCTATGTATGCTGCATATTCAACATCTCACAATGACAATTAGCATTTTTGTGCCACTCCTGTCGATCTGCCCCGCCCAGGATCGAGTCATTTTCTCTCGATTTTTTCCATCTCCTTGTAGTAATTGTTTGTGCACATCCTCTTGTCAGCTTTGTGTCCGCCCTCTATCAAAGTCACATTCTTATCTCCTTGTTGTAATGGTTTCCAGGAGCGTACGATCCCATATTACATATGTGGAAGACATATACAAGTGAGTAGATGTATCAAATAAGAAACAACTATGTTGTTGATTCTCATCTAAGAATTTAAAAAATCAACTCCACCGAGATAGCTAATGGATTCCAACAGTATACAGAAGGAAGGCACTGTTTGCATAGTCCATGCACATTTTCCAAGAGCGTATGATCCCATATTACATATGTGAAAGACATATACATGGTTCTATGATACTTTGGGCCGTCACCATAGGCCATCGCCAGACCACAAGATGCAGTGCTGGTTTTGTTGTTGGTGTGTCATAGAAGTGAATTGTTTGTTCATAGGAGAACACTGATCTTAGTTTCAGGATTATGCACTTGATTTTTTTAATGCATGCCTGATCATTCATGAGTCCTTGTAATGAGGATGGCTATGCAAACAGTGTTGAACCTCCATGTTGGTATGTACAGTCTAGAACATGGCCCTCTAACTACCACCATGCTGGTATGTACAGTCTAGAAAATGTACATGGGCTTGTAATGAGGATGCAAAAAGGAGTAAAATGAGTCCTTGTACATCAAGGTCTGCGTGCATCTAATTAGAATTCATATATCCTGTAAGTGTGTAAGGCTGAACCAAAATATAGGCCATCAGAACACTACACTGAGAGGTGGATTATGTAGGAGCATTGACACCCAGCAATGAACAGCCATAGTTCACCTATTTGGAGAGATTGACGAAATACTGAAATCACATGACTATGAACAAAGTTTACAGTTGACAAACCGTTGAACCAAACAGAAAATATAATATGCCCTACCTCATCTTCGACTAACCATATCACTCACTGAATCAAATTGCAACTGAAAGGTGGGACACGCACCAATAAATTTGATCCAGCACACTATACTACCAATACTGTTGTAAACATGCTTGACACGCACCAGTAAACTGAATCATGTATATTTCATTTATTAGATAAGTACTTCCTTGCAGGTCCAGTGTTGATGTAAATTAAGTAATCTAACAGGGACAACATAATAAGTAAACGAAGTTCTATATTAGAAGATTCAAAGACATATAAACTTTGTAATGGCCTTCATTCAAACTGCCATTAAAAAAAATTCACAAAACGGTAAAAGCTCCATCCTCTGTGTTAGGTTAACACAACCTAGTAAACACTACCATCCTTGGTGGTAGGTTAACTTACTTACCAATAAAAGAACACCTTCCTTCGCCATGTGCAGCTGGACTAAGCAGGACACGTGCTTCATCCACAGGCTCCAACTCTCTATGCGTCCAGTCCCTAGTTCATGTTAGAAAAAATACGCCGCCGGAGCTTTCTGTAGCTCCAATCATGTGCCCTCTAGCTCCAATCATGTGCCCTCTTGGTCTCTGCATCTAGCCTACTGAGTGACACATCAACAGGTGATAATGGAGGTCGACCAGCTCAAAAAGTAATAATGGAATAGATAAAAATAGAGATTGGCCAGTAGGTTGCAGGGTTTGATAGTTTTGATTGGTATGTGTATAAAAGCTGCACAACTCACCATTTCGGTGTGGAACGTGTAGTTCTTTATTCGATCTAGTTAATTTCGCTCATTATCAAAGCTCTTCCTTTCAATTTTGAATTTTTCATAGGTAGCAACCTAATACTATCTTCGTTCCTAAATATAAGACCTTTTAGAGATTTCAGTATGGACTACACATAAAGCAAAATGAGTGAATCCGCACTCAAATATGTTCACATACATCCGTATGAAGCCCGTATTGAAATCTCTAAAACGACTTATATTTAGCACTATGACCAGAGTACATATAATGACTTTTTGGCAAGTTCTGTACAGAGGATAGTCACACCTACTTGATGATGTGAGATGTTGTTGAAGCTGTTCTTGCCCGGTACTGCAAAATTAAGAACAAAGCAATAAATCACCATAGAAAAACAAAGTGCATTGTGTAATTATGAATCAACAAGTCAAGCAGGACACATGCCTAAATGATGCTAGTGGTTCGCGGTAGATGAAGAGAAGGCCAAATCTAGAATATCAACGTGGGATTAGAACCAAGAGACGAGGGATTCTCGCCAGCGAGCTTTCGATTCGCAACAAGAAGGTGAAGGAAATATGCCCTAGAGGCAATGATAAAGTTATTATTTATTTCCTTATATCATGATAAATGTTTATTATTCATGCTAGAATTGTATTAACCGGAAACATAATACATGTGTGAATACATAGACAAATAGAGTGTCACTAGTATGCCTCTACTTGACTAGCTCGTTGATCAAAGATGGTTATGTTTCCTAACCATAGACATGAGTTGTCATTTGATTAACGGTATCACATCATTAGGATAATGATGTGATTGACTTGACCCATTCCGTTAGCATAGCACTTGATCGTTTAGTTGGTTGCTATTGCTTTCTTCATAACTTATACATGTTCCTATGACTATGAGATTATGCAACTCCCGTTTACCGGAGGAACACTTTGTGTGCTACCAAACGTCACAGCGTAACTGGGTGATTATAAAGGTGCTCTACAGGTGTTTCCGAAGGTACTTGTTGGGTTGGCGTATTTCGAGATTAGGATTTGTCACTCCGACTGTCGGAGAGGTATCTCTGGGCCCTCTCGATAATGCACATCACTTAAGCCTTGCAAGCATTGCAACTAATGAGTTAGTTGCGGGATGATGTATTACGGAACGAGTAAAGAGACTTGCCGGTAACGAGATTGAACTAGGTATTGAGATACCGACGATCGAATCTCGGGCAAGTAACATACCGATGACAAAGGGAACAACGTATGTTGTTATGCAGTCTGGCCGATAAAGATCTTCGTAGAATATGTAGGAGCCAATATGAGCATCCAAGTTCCGCTATTGGTTATTGACCGGAGACGTGTCTCGGTCATGTCTACATAGTTCTCGAACCCGTAGGGTCCGCACGCTTAAAGTTCGGTGACGATCGTAATTAGGGTTTTTGTGTTTTGATGTACCGAAGGTTGTTCGGTGTCCCGGATGTGATCACGGACATGACGAGGAGTCTCGAAATGGTCGATACATAAAGATTGATATATTGGAAGCCTATATTTGGATATCGGAAACGTTCCGGGTAAAATCGGGATTTTACCGGAGTACCAGGGGGTTACCGGAACCCCCCCGGGGGTTATTGGGCCTACATGGGCCATAAGGGAGAAGAGGAGGGCCGGCCAGGGCAGGCCACGCGCCCCCTCCCCCCTAGTCCGAATAGGACAAGGAAGGGGGGGCGGCGCCCCCCTTTCCTCTTTCTCCCTTCCCCTTCCTTTTCCAACAAGGCAAGAGGGGGGAGTCCTACTCCCAGTGGGAGTAGGACTCCTCCAGGCGCACCCCTAGGGCCGGCCGCACCTCCCCCTCTCCCTCCTTTATATACGGGGGCAAGGGGGCACCCCATGACACACAAGTTGATCTTCGTGATCGTTCCTTAGCCGTGTGCGGTGCCCCCTTCCACCATATTCCACCTCGGTCATATCGTAGCAGTGCTTAGGCGAAGCCCTGCGTCGGTAGAACATCATCACCGTCATCACACCATTGTGCTGATGAAACTCTCCCTCAACGTTTTGCTGGATCGGAGCTCGAGGTACGTCACCGAGTTGAACGTGTGCAGAACTCGGAGGTGCCGTACGTTCGGTACTTGGATCGGTCGGATCGGGAAGACGTACGACTACTTCCTCTACGTTGTGTCAACGCTTCCGTTGCCAGTCTACGAGGGTACGTAGACAACACTCTCCCCTCTTGTTGCTATGCATCACCATGATCTTGCGTGTGCGTAGGATTTTTTTTTGAAATTACTACGTTCCCCAACAGTGGCATCCAAGCCAGGTTTTATGCGTTGATGTTATATGCACGAGTAGAACACAAGTGAGTTGTGGGCGATATAAGTCATACTGCTTACCAGCATGTCATACTTTGGTTCGGCGGTATTATTGGATGAAGCGGCCCGGACCGACATTACGCGTACACTTACGCGAGACTGGTTCTACCGACGTGTTTTGCACACAGGTGGCTGGCGGGTGTCAGTTTCTCCAACTTTAGTTGAACCGAGTGTGACTACGCCAGGTCCTTGCGAAGGTTAAAACATCACCAACTTGACAAACTATCAGTGTGCTTTGAATGCGTAGGTAAGAACGATTCTTGCTTAAACCCGTAGCAGCCACGTAAAACTTGGAACAACAAAGTAGAGGACGTCTAACTTGTTTTTGCAGGGCATGTTGTGATGTGATATGGTCAAGACATGATGCTAAATTTTATTGTATGAGATGATCATGTTTTGTAACCGAGTTATCGGCAACTGGCAGGAGCCATATGGTTGTCGCTTTATTGTATGCAATGCAATTGCGCTGTAATGTTTTACTTTATCACTAAGCGGTAGCGATAGTCGTGAAAGCATAAAAATTGGCGAGACGACAATGATGCTACGATGGTGATCAAGGTGTCGGGCCGGTGACGATGGTGATCATGACGGTGCTTCGGAGATGGAGATTACAAGCACAAGATGATGATGGCCATATCATATCACTTATATTGATTGCATGTGATGCTTATCTTTTATGCATCTTATCTTGCTTTGATTGACGGTAGCATTATAAGATGATCTCTCACTAAATTTCAAGATAAAAGTGTTCTCCCTGAGTATGCACCGTTGCCAAAGTTCGTCGTGCCCAGACACCACGTGATGATCGGGTGTGATAAGCTCTACGTCTATCTACAACGGGTGCAAGCCATTTTTGCACACGCAGAATACTCAGGTTAAACTTGACGAGCCTAGCATATGCACATATGGCCACGGAACACTGAGACCGAAAGGTCGAGCGTGAATCGTATAGTAGATATGATCAACATAGTGATGTTCACCATTGAAAACTACTCCATTTCACGTGATGATCGGTTATGGTTTAGTTGATTTGGATCACATGATCACTTAGAAGATTAGAGGGATGTCTTTCTAAGTGGGAGTTCTTAAGTAATATGATTAATTGAACTTAAATTTATCATGAACTTAGTCCTGGTAGTATTAGCATATCTATGTTGTAGATCAATAGCTCGCGTTTAGCTCCCCTGTTTTATTTTTGATATGTTCCTAGAGAAAACTAAGTTGAAAGATGTTAGTAGCAATGATGCGGATTGGATCCGTGATCTGAGGTTTATCCTCATTGTTGCACAGAAGAATTATGCCCTTGATGCACCGCTAGGTGACAAACCTATTGCAGGAGCAGATGCAGATGTTATGAACGTTTGGCTAGCTCAATATGATGACTACTTGATAGTTTAGTGCACCATGCTTAAACAGCTTAGAATCGGGACTTCAAAGACATTTTGAACGTCAAGGACCATATGAGATGTTCCAGGAGTTGAAGTTAATATTTCAAGTAAATACCTGAGTTGAGAGATATGAAGTCTCCAACAAGTTCTATAGTTAAAAGATGAAGGAGAATAGCTCAAGCAGTGAGCATGTGCTCAGATTGTCTGGGTACTACAATCACTTGAATCAAGTGGGAGTTAATCTTCCAGATAAAATAGTGATTTACAGAATTCTCTAGTCACCATCACCAAGTTAGTAGAACTTCGTGATGAACTATAATATGCAAGGGATAACGGAAACGATTCCCAAGCTCTTCGTGATGCTGAAATCGACGAAGGTAGAAATCAAGAAAAGCATCAAGTGTTGATGGTAAAACCACTGGTTTCAAGAAAAGGGCAAAGGGAAGAAGGGAAACTTCAAGAAGAACGGCAAGCAAGTTGCTACTCAATTGAAGAAGCCCAAGTCTGTACCTAAGCCTGAGACTAAGTGCTTCTACTGCAAAGGGACTGGTCACTGCAAGCGGAACTACCCCAAGTATTTGGCGAATAATAAGGATGGCAAACTGAACAATGCTATATTTGATATACATGTTATTGATGTGTACTTTACTAGTGTTTATAGCAACCCCTCGGTATTTGATACTGGTTCAGTTGCTAAGAGTAGTAACTCGAAATGGGAGTTGCAAAATAAACAGAGACTAGTTAAGGGTGAAGTGACGATGTGTGTTGGAAGTGGTTCCAAGATTGATATGATCATCATCGCACACTCCCTATACTTTCGGGATTAGTGTTGAACCTAAATAAATGTTATTTGGTGTTTGCGTTAAGCATAAATATGACTGGATCATGTTTATTGCAATACGGTTATTCATGTAAGTTAGAGAATAATTGTTGTTCTGTTTACATGAATAAAACCTTCTATGGTCATACACCCAATGAAAATGGTTTGTTGGATCTCGATCGTGGTAATACACATTTTCATAATATTGAAGCCAAAAGATGCAAAGTTAATAATGATAGTGCAACTTATTTGTGGCACTGCCGTTTAGGTCATATTGGTGTAAAGCGCATGAAGAAAATCCATGCTGATGGGCTTTTGGAATCACTTGATTATGAATCAGTTGATGCTTGCGAACCATGCCTCATGGGCAAGATGACTAAGACTCCGTTCTCCGAAACAATGGAGCGAGCAACAGATTTGTTGAAAATCATACATACTGATGTATGTGGTCCGATGAATATTGAGGCTCGCGGCAGGTATCATTATTTTCTGATCTTCACAGATGATTTGAGTAGATATGAGTATATCTACTTGATGAAACACAAGTCTGAAATATTTGAAAAGTTCAAAGAATTTCAGAGTGAAGTGAAGAATCATCGTAACAAAAATAAAAATTTCTACGATATGATCGCAGAAGTAAAATATTTGAGTTACGAGTTTGGCCTTCATTTAAAACAATGTGAAATAGTTCCACTACTCACGCCACCCGGAACACCACAGTGTAATGGTGTGTCCGAACGTCGTAACCGTGCTTTATTAGATATGGTGCGATCTATGATGTCTCTTACCGATTACCACTATAGTTTTGGGGTTATGCATTAGAGACAGCTACATACACGTTAAATAGGGCACCATCTAAATCCGTTGAGACGACGCCGTATGAACTGTGGTTTGGCGAGAAACCTAAGATGTCATTTCTTAAAGTTTGGGACTGCGATGCTTATGTGAAAAAGTTTCAACTTGATAAGCTCGAACCCAAATCGAAGAAGTAAATCTTCATAGGATACCCAAAATAAAATGTTGGGTACACCTTCTATCACAGATCCAAAGGCAAGATATTCATTGCTGAGAACGGATCCTTTCTAGAGAAGGAGTTTCTCTCGAAAGAAGTGAGTGGGAGAAAAGTAGAACTTGATGAGGTAACTGTACCTGCTCCCTTATTGGAAAGTAGTTCATCACAGAAATCTATTCCTGTGACTACTACACCAATTAGTGAGGAAGCTAATGATGATGATCATGTAACTTCAGATCAAGTTACTACCGAACCTCGTAGGTAAACCAGAGTGAGATCCGCACCAGAGTGGTACGGTAATCCTGTTTTGGAGGTCATGTTACTTGACCATAACGAACCTACGAACTATGAGGAAGCGATGATGAGCCCAGATTCCGCGAAATGGCTTGAGGCCATGAAATCTGAGATGAGATCCATGTATAAGAACAAAGTATGGACTTTGATTGACTTGCCTAAAGATCGGCGAGCCATTGAGATTAAATGGATCTTCAAGAGGAAGACGGACGCTGATAGTAGTGTTGCTATCTACAAAGCTAGAATTGTCGCAAAAAGGTTTTCGACAAGTTCAAGGTGTTGACCACGATGAGAATTTCTCACTCGTATCTATGCTTAAGTCTGTCCGAATCATGTTAGCTATTGCCACATTTTATGAAATATGGCAAATGGAAAAACAATACTGCATTCCATAATAGGATTTATTAAAGACGAGTTGTATATGATGCAACCAGAAGGTTTTGTCGATCCTAAAGGTACTAACAAAATATGCAAGCTCCAGCGATCCATCTATGGACTGGTGCAAGCATCTCGGAGTTGGAATATACGCTTTGATAAGTTGATCAAAGCATATAGTTTTATATAGACTTGCGGTGAAGCCTGTATTTACAAGAAAGTGAGTGGGAGCACTACAACATTTCTGATAAGTATATGTGTATGACATATTGTTGATCGGAAATAATATAGAATTATTCTGGAAAGCATAAAGGAGTGTTTGAAAGGAGTTTTTCAAAGAAAGACCTCGGTGAAGTTGCTTACATATTGAGCATCAAGATCTATAGAGATAGATCAAGACGCTTGATAAGTTTTCAATGAGTACATACCTTGACAAGTTTTTGAAGTAGTTCAAAATGGAACAGTCAAAGAAAAAGTTCTTGCCTGTGTTACAATGTGTGAAATTGAGTAAAACTCAAAGCCCGACCACGACAGAAGATAGAGAGAGAATGAAAGTCATTCCCTATGCCTCAGCCATAGGTTCTATAAAGTATGCCATACTGTGTACCAGACCTATTGTATACCCTGCCCTGAGTTTGGCAAGGGAATACAATAGTGATCTAGGAGTAGATCACTGGACATTGGTCAAAATTATCCTTAGTGGAATAAGGATATGTTTCTCGATTATGGAGGTGACAAAAGGTTCGTCGTAAAGGGTTACGTCGATGCAAGTTTTGACACTAATCCAGATGACTCTAAGTCTCAATCTGGATACATATTGAAAGTGGGAGCAATTAGCTAGAGTAGCTCCGTGCAGAGCATTGTTGACATAGAAATTTGCAAAATACATACGGATCTGAATGTGGCAGACCCGTTGACTAAACTTCTCTCACAAGCAAAACATGATCACACCTCAGTACTCTTTGGGTGTTAATCACATAGCGATGTGAACTAGATTATTGACTCTAGTAAACCCTTTGGGTGTTGGTCACATGTCGATGTGAACTATGGGTGTTAATCACATGGTGATGTGAACTATTGGTATTAAATCACATGGTGATGTGAACTAGATTATTGACTCTAGTGCAAGTGGGAGACTGAAGGAAATATGCCCTAGAGGCAATGATAAAGTTATTATTTATTTCCTTATATCATGATAAATGTTTATTATTCATGCTAGAATTGTATTAACTAGAAACATAATACATGTGTGAATACATAGACAAACAGAGTGTCACTAGTATGCCTCTACTTGACTAGCTCGTTGATCAAAGATGGTTATGTTTCCTAACCATAGACATGAGTTGTCATTTGATTAACAGGATCACATCATTAGGAGAATGATGTGATTGACTTGACCCATTCCGTTAGCATAGCACTTGATCGTTTAGTTTGTTGCTATTACTTTCTTCATAACTTATACATGTTCCTATGACTATGAGATTATGCAACTCCCGTTTACCGGAGGAACACTTTGTGTGCTACCAAACGTCACAACGTAACTGGGTGATTATAAAAGGTGCTCTACAGGTGTTTCCGAAGGTACTTGTTGGGTTGGCGTATTTCGAGATTAGGATTTGTCACTCCGACTGTCGGAGAGGTATCTCTGGGCCCTCTCGGTAATGCACATCACTTAAGCCTTGCAAGCATTGCAACTAATGAGTTAGTTGCGGGATGATGTATTACGGAACGAGTAAAGAGACTTGCCGGTAATGAGATTGAACTAGGTATTGAGATACCGACGATCGAATCCCGGGCAAGTAACATACCGATGACAAAGGGAACAACGTATGTTGTTATGCGGTCTGACCGATAAAGATCTTCGTAGAATATGTAGGAGCCAATATGAGCATCCAGGTTACGCTATTGGTTATTGACCGGAGACGTGTCTCGGTCATGTCTACATAGTTCTCGAACCCATAGGGTCCGCACGCTTAAAGTTCGGTGACGATCGTAATTAGGGTTTTTGTGTTTTGATGTATCAAAGGTTGTTCGGTGTCCCGGATGTGATCACGGACATGACGAGGAGTCTCAAAATGGTCGAGACATAAATATTGATATATTGGAATCCTATATTTGGATATCGGAAACGTTTTGGGCAAAATCGGGATTTTACCGGAGTACCGGGGGGTTACTGGAACCCCCCCCCGGGGGTTATTGGGCCTACATGGGCCATAAGGGAGAAGAGGAGGGCCGGCCAGGGCAGGCCGCGCGCCCCCTCCCCCTAGTCCGAATAGGACAAGGAAGGGGGGGGGGCGCCCCCTTTCCTCTTTCTCCCTTCCCCTTCCTTTTCCAACAAGGCAAGAGGGGGGAGTCCTACTCCCAGTGGGAATAGGACTCCTCCAGGCGCACCCCTAGGGCCGGACACACCTCCCCCTCTCCCTCCTTTATATACGGGGGCAAGGGGGCACCCCATGACACATAAGTTGATCTTCGTAATCGTTCCTTAGCCGTGTGCGGTGTCCCCTTCCACCATATTCCACCTCGGTCATATCGTAGCAGTGCTTAGGCGAAGCCCTGCGTCGGTAGAACATCATCACCGTCATCACGCCGTCGTGCTGATGAAACTCTCCCTCAACGTTTTGCTGGATCGGAGCTCAAGGGACGTCACTGAGTTGAACGTGTGCAGAACTCGGAGGTGCCGTACGTTCGGTACTTGGATCAGTCGGACCGGGAAGACGTACGACTACTTCCTCTACATTGTGTCAACGCTTCCGTTGCCGGTCTACGAGGGTATGTAGACAACACTCTCCCCTCTCGTTGCTATGCATCACCATGATCTTGCGTCTGCGTAGGATTTTTTTTGAAATTACTACGTTCCCCAACAGAAGGAACTACACGTAGGATGCCTCCAACCTCATCTTCCAGCTCAGATTCGTCTTCCTTCCAACGGAACACCAGCTAGTCCAACGCAACACCACCTAGAATCAGAAAAAAAACTCAGGAGGCCAATACCCAGAGACAAATTGAGGAAGGGAGAGAGATAACAATCAAGTGAATTACCAAGTGCACTTCTTGCAGTTCGTTTCTTCCTGGAGTGGGCAGCTTCTGCTGGTAACCTGTCGATCTCGTCTCTCCAATGTCCGCTCGTGCCCTGTCGCCGATCTTGGGCCGTGCCCCCGCCGTCTCTCCTGGATATGGGGACTGGAAAGGATGTGGGGAAGATCGAGTCCGGGTCTCCGGGAGGAGGCCGTCGGCCCACACCTGCCCATACGCGACTGGCTGGGGCGGCGGCTAGCCAAGACATTTGCGGTAGGGGATGCGCTTGGTGCTATGGCGAGCTGGCGCGGCGGCGCTTCAGTTGGGCGACGTTGGGTTGCGGCATATGGAAGCGGCCGAGGCGGATGGCCGCGCAGGGTGCTTCTACTCGAGGGTGAGTGGCGGCGGGTCGAGATCTAGGCCGCCTAGGTGACGCGTGGGGGCAGGGCGGCGAGCATAGGCAGCGGCGATTTTTTTGCGGTGAGAGGATCTGGAGCGAGGCGGCGGGGCATATGGGGCGTGGGACGTGATTTTGTTTCTTCTTATTTTTCTTTTTCGGCAAAACGTGTGGGAGCGGTTGGCTGGTTTCTTAGATTTTTTTATCGTGGAGGTCGTGGGTGGCTGGGTGGAAAGACCTATCGATAGCGCTGGAAGAGGTCGAACCATCACGACGTTCGATTCTCCTTTAATAGTAGAGATATTCTATTTTTTTAAATATATAAAAATATGAAAAACTGTTAACTTAATGTTTTTAACGCAGTGTAACTTTTTTGTTAGTGTAGTTTCAAAAAAATGTGATGGCACTAAAATAATGTCCGTACCATAGCGTGACTCCTGCATATACCCTGAACTTAGTATTGTGTTCCTTCGATTAATTCTCAAAATCAATAAATTTTTATAGTGATAGTTTTTTGTTTGCAAGGAACAACTGAGCTTTATTAATTAACCATGAATAATACCATGTGTCATATGTGGTAAGCAATTCAAACTATCAAAAAAAATTAACCATGAATAATGATACAATCTGTTGCGACAACGTTACGCATGATATTCTCTACCCCCCCCCCCAACGCACCGACCTTGTGAGGTGACATCACATTAACATCATCATGACTTTCTTCATGACATATGAATAGTTGATCGATCACTCTTGGCATCTTAAGAGTTTCATACCACAGAACAGTCAGACTCGAGCCCTATTGCCTCCTATTTCTATATTTTGATAGTAGCTTTGATACAATGGAATGATACCCCTTGGCCCTGCGTCGTTCTTACTGGGCGAATGGACGGCGCTAACCCTAGCTCGTCGTCGGCCTCCCATCCCTTTTCTCCTCTCCCTCGTTGACATCAGAGCGGGTTGCCGGACCGCCGGGGAAGGTGCGACGAGGATCTGTTCGCTCTGTCGCATGTGTGTGTGTGTGTGTGTGTGTTTGGGTTGGGGTGTTCAGAGCCGAGGCGTCAGCCTGGGTAGTGGCGCGACACCGACCTTAGCTAGTGGCGTTTGTAGGTGATGGCTGGTTGCCTTGGCCGCGCGGGCAACAAAGTGGCGGCGGGTGGAGGCTGTGGGGTACGGTGTCCACGGGGGAGCCCGCTCGGGATCTGACGCCTTCCGCCTTTAACTATCTCGGGGTCCTTGGTCAGATCTAGTCTCCGGCCGCGCCCAAGTGTCACCAGCGCCGTATTTGATGTAGGGATTAGTGGTGGATGTGGTGTTCGGAGAAATCCAGGCTTGCTCCGCTGATGATGACAACAACTACGCATGATGGTGTTGTCCCCTACCTATAGGCATATTCGAGGTACCTTGACCTTCCTCCATGCTCGTATACTAGGTGAAAGCCTAGATCCATCTGGATTGGGCGGTGGTGACACCGGGGCGTCGTCACCTTCATGAAGGTGGTGCCTTTGGTGAGTTTGGGGGTGATGGTGTGTTCGATCTTGTTGGTAGGCATTTGGCTGCGGCATGGTAGGAGTCTACGGTGTCTCCGCGACGCCGCCAATTCTATTTCCCTATTTTGTGGTAGCTCATGTCCGTTTCCCCGTCGACAATCGACGTTATGAGCACATTTGGACAAGGGATTGGGTTCCCTTGCTATAGGCCATGGCCATATAGGGGTGGCATGAACTCGAAGCTGTTATTTGTGGACTAGATGTCTTTTCTAAGTTCTGTCATAGTATTCCTCCATTGTTTATTTGTCATCAGCAGTCTCGCCATGCATTTGCTTCTCCTCGCGTGTAGGTTCCCTTTTAGTGCCCAGGTTTACCTTTGTTGAGCTCAACGGGGCATGTTGTTGGTGCTTTGGTTTGGTCTTCCAGGTGGCAATGCGTCGGTTGTACACCGCTCTTGGGCGAGGGTATGTATCTTCCGTCGGATCGACACCTCGTGCCGGGCGAGGGGGTAGGGAGCCCATTTCGAAGAGGAGGAGGTCGTAACTGAATCAGCCGGAGCCCATGCAACTGACGAAGTGTTACTCTCACCTGCTAGTTGTGTCCCCTCAAGGCCTCGTTGGTGTGTCTGCGTCGTGGCCTGCTCTCGGTGAAGGGCTTCATTGATTTCAAACTGTTTTTGTGCCTTAGACTCTTCATGTTTTCCCTGTAGGGTTGCATGAAGCTTGCTAGCCGTTTGCAAAGCACTATCTATCTTTCACCTCTTTTGTTTTTTGTTCTTATAAGTTCGGTGGATTGTGTAATTCTGGCCGGTACAACGCCGATCTCGACTTAGGCCTTAGTTTTAAAAAAAATATTGCATCACCACAAAGATACTCTGGGCATACGAGCAATTCCGTCTTCTTCAGCATGAAACATGCTTGCAAGATCCAAGAGATAATAAAAATATGCATGCTTTATTTTGGTCTAAAGAGGAGCATAAGTTGGCTAGACAATAATTGTGCTCTCAAGATTTTGAGAAAGAGCGAATCAATTTGTGGTTGAGTTGGTTAGGTGGACAGTGGTATTCCCAACCCACCAGGGTTCAAATCCTGGTGCTCGCATTATTCCTGAATTTATTTCAGGATTTCCGGCGATACGCTTTCAGTGGGAGGAGACGTTCCCGTCGACGACGAGGCGCCTACGGTGACTTCGTAAATGGTAGGGTGTGCGTGTGTGCGTTCATAGGGGTGAGTGTATGCGCGTGTATATGAGCGCTTGTGTCTGTACTGATGCTCAAAAAAAAAAGATTTTGAGAAAGAAAGAGTTAAATGAACACTAGAAAAAGAAGCCGAAGATAAAAAAGAACACTACGAAAAGATCACTCAAACCAGTGGCGGTGATTCCGGCAGCCGTTTCCGCCTCCCCATCTCCATCACGCGACGTCGCTGGTCATCCATCGACTGCCCCACGCATTCATTCATTCCCAGTTACAATCACCATCCCGTTTCCTCCCCCCCTCTCTCGGTTCAACCACGTCTCCCCTTCTCCTCCTCTTCTCTTCCCCCCCTCTCCCGAGCCCCCGCTCCATGCCCTCCCGCCCGTAACCACCAATGGCCCTCTCCTCGCGCGCCGCCGCTTTCCCGCACGTCTCCCTCCCCTCCCCCCGCCCGCGCCCCGCCGCCGTCTCCCTCCGGCCCCCGCCTCCCCCGCGCTCGGTGCGGCTCGACCACGTCATCCCCGCCGACGCCGCCGAGCTCGGCCTCGCCGGCGGCGGGCTCCTGGCCGCCGCCATCGAGCACCTCGAGCGGGAGCCCGCCGCGGCGGCCGACGACAAGGCCCCGCTCGCCGACCTCTCCCCGAGGGAGCTCCAGCTCGTGCTCGTCTACTTCGCGCAGGAGGGCCGCGACGCCTACTGCGCGCTCGAGGTCTTCGACTGGCTGCGCCGCGCCGACCGCGTCGACGGCGAGACCATGGAGCTCATGACGGCCATCGCCTGCGGCTGGATCGAGCGCCTCGTGGGGGCCGGGGGTGACGTCTCCGACGTCTCCGCGCTCCTGGGGGAGATGGACTGCGTCGGCCTCCGCCCCGGGTTTAGCCTCGTCGAGAAGGCCGTCGCGCTCTACTGGGACCGCAGCGAGAGGGCGCGCGCTGTTGAGTTCGTCAGGGACGTGCTCAGGAGGGGGAGCGTGGCCGCGGGAGGGGAGTATGACGGCGAGCGTGGAGGCCCCGTCGGTTACCTCGCCTGGAAGATTATGGTAATCGGCTTCATCTATTCCCCTGCAATTTTACCCATGTCAGGTCCTGTGCTTGCTTGTACCTATAGTTTACGCACAATTGATTGTTGAGGGCTTGATGCCTCTTAATTGTTCATATCTTTGCTAAACAAATTGTTCATATCCTGGCTACGGTTGGAAATAGTTTTTTTTAACTGGCACCGGAGGGGAGAGGCTCCCCTCCTAAACGTCTCATTTTAGAAAAGAGAATTGATCCGGTTTATAAGGGAAACCGGGTAAAAAACCTAGGTTGGAAATGTTAATTTCATGATTCTCGGAACTGCCTGTTGAAAACCAATCTTCAGTAGAACCTTTTTTATTTTCTTTGCTGTACATAACTTTGCTTTCTTTTGAATGAAATTTACCGTAGAACGATTACCGTAGAACGATTGTTCTACGGTTTTTGGTTCAAAAAAAAAACCAATCTTCAGTTCTGGATTTTGACATGATCTGAAACCTTTTTTTTATGTTTCTAGTTTCACTTGTTCTATGTGTGATGGTACCTTTCGTGTTGGATAGGTTGTTGGGGTGACAGCTGTCTTATCTTCATTAGATATGACACACATGTATATTACTTTAAGATGATCATCATTGATTCTGCTTGTAGATTTATTCATCTCGTGACAATCACGTTCTTATTGTATCTTGTTAGGATAACACGCCTTTGATTATTGCATTGTAAGCACATGGTTCAGTCAATAAACTAAGGCCTGACTCCCATGCTGATCACATGTTTGCGTATAAAGTTGTTATTTTGTTTCCTGGTTTATATTCCATCATTACACTTATTATCATCATTTTTAGCATGGAAAATTTCAGTTGCAAATCACCACCAAATCTATAAGAGGTCAACTATTATCATATGAAGAAGCACCACGGCTTGTTGCTCCAAAACATTTACCAAGGGGTAGTCATGTCATTTATTTGTTCTGTAGTTGCCAATTGATTTTTGTTTTATTTATGGTCCATATCCTAAACCTATGTCCTTCTGTTAGCAACATACAGTACAAGCCAAAGACTATCATAAACATTTTGATACTGGAGTAGTACATAGTTAGCATATTTTGTTATGTTTTGACTTTTATCTTGGTATATGATGAGTCTCTAGTATTTTAGAATTAGCGAGTATGTTTTGGTTTGGATAGCTTTGAACTATGGTATTGGTGCGCGTAAATCAAATTGTATTGATGCAGTGATTTCTACTAGAAGTCTTAGGGATCATTTTTACCCACTTACCACACATTCATTTCTTTTGTCTAGAAACTGTGTGATAACTTTAAGCACTCAACATATCCGCTGCTTATAAACACCGTTCCATGCTCTTTCTGTCTCTGATACCAATCTCATATATCTTAGCTCCAGTTTTTTTAATGTTCTGTGTTACTTTTGTTTTCATAGATGGACGGGGACTACAGAGATGCTGTTAAATTGGTCATTGAATTCAAAGAGAGTGGACTGAAACCTGAAGTCTATAGTTATCTTATTGGGTTGACTGCCTTGGTTAAAGAGCAAAAGGAATTCTCAAAGGCATTGCGTAAATTGAATCTGTCAGTGAAGGATGGCTCAATTGCCAAACTGGATACTGAGAGCATGCACAACATCGAGAAGTATCAATCCAAATTATTAGGGGATGGTGTTCTTTTATCAAATTGGGCAGTTCAGGAAGGCAGCAGTGAGGTTCTAGGACTTGTGCATGAGAGGCTCCTTTCATTGTACACTTGTGCTGGTTGTGGCTTAGAAGCTGAGCGCCAACTTTGGGAATTGAAGCTTGTTGGTAGGGAACCTGATACACAGCTCTATGATGTTGTCTTGGCCATTTGTGCTTCTCAAGGGGAAGCTGCTGCTGTTAGACGATTGCTTGCAGGAGTCGAGTCAACCAGCGCAGGAAGAAGGAAGAAGTCTATGTCATGGCTCCTGCGAGGCTACCTTAAAGGTGGTTTCTATCTGGATGCCTCGGAAACACTTTTGCGGATGCTTGATATGGGCTTATCTCCTGATTACCTGGACAGAGCGGCTGTACTGACTGCACTGCAGAGAAACATACAGGAATCCGGCAACCTAGAATCATACATGAAACTCTGCAAGCGCCTATCTGAGACAGATCTGATTGCACCGTGCGTCCTATATCTGTATGTACGCAAATTCAAGCTGTGGATGATGCGCATGCTGTGAGGGTCTCGACAAAGCCTTGAATCATCTGTGGGTGCTTCAGACATGTTCATGGCTTCTATTAGGTGTAGAATGCCCCGACTACGGTGAACCAACTGATGCACAATCATGGTTCCTTGTATATTTTTGACCGGAAAGGAGCTCCCCATGAGCGTTCACCCCCATCAGAGCTGCTGTCTTGTTGTCTGAGCAGACTAAATGAGTGTAAATTTTCTGTGTACCATCCCCAATTGTGTGGAATGGAGGGCGCTAGCTGCTGTAGGGGAGCATATACCTCTTACGAAACATTACGTGTATATAGTTGAACAAAAAGAAACTTGTAAAGTTGTGATATACCTCAGTTGTCTTGGTAATCTTGTATGTAGCCCTTCTCTGTTTTTGTTGATCCTGCTGTACCTTTTGAACATGAAATCATTGAAATTGGGTGCCTCTTTTATGGCCTAAACAGTTGCAGGAGTATTTGAGATGAAGAACAAATCTCTGTTGCCTTTTCAAAGGTCCACTAGGGTAGGAATCTGACTGCAGAGCTTTTGTTGCTCAAGTTACTACTGCTACTCTGTTTGCTACAAAACTGCTACTGTTACCGTTACTATTGTTATCACTGCTATCATATTACTGTACTATTAATAAATTACTGCAAGGAAGTGATTCTCAGGTGTGGTTGAGTTGACAACTCAACTGCTAAGGCGCTCCCCTTTAGTCGAATCAATAAATTTGGATGAAATACCCTCAAAGACTGTTGTGATCCCATATACTTGTGGGTCATCATTCGCACGCTTAAGGATCGTCGATCTGTTGAGTACCAGATGGGCTAGGAGCTTGAGAGAAAAATCACCGAGAAAGTTTTGAAGATGTTAAAAGCATTTCGAAGAGGGAACCATAAGTGCTTCGGAGAAAACCGAGAGACCGAAATTTTTTCAGGAGGAGATTAAATGAACCCCAAATAGCATAGGAAGCTTCTGAAATTTTTCAGAACCTCCCGAAGGTGCTAAGGGGTGCCACAGGTCTGCCCTATTGGGAAGCCCTGAAGGAGGGGGGGGGGGTCGCATGGGCCTTAGAGGCCCATTAGGTGGGCGCCCCTGCCTTGGAGCCCAAGTTATCTTGGTGCGACTAGAGTTGGGGTGGGGCCCTCCTCCAAGCCCCCCCCTCTTCCTACGCCTATATATAATGGAGGGGGCAACCCCTTCAATTACACAATTGTAGGCGCAAGGGTTGCCCCTCGCTCACTCTCTCGTCCTCCACCGGATATTGTTCCGTATGCCGTTAGGCCGCTCCACCCTTTTCAATTCTTCGCCGCCGCTAAGTTCTAGATGGAGAAGTGTTGTCAGATTGGTGGCTATGTACGCGTGGATACTGGCAGAGAGATCGTGATTTTGATCTTTGTTCGAGGGAGAAATTCTCGTGGTTGGGAGGTTGTAAATCCTAGTTGGGAGAATCTGCACCAACAATCTCCACTGGTTATTTCTTTCACTGCAACTCTAGTTGGTAAGGATCCAATCTAATCCCATCGGCATCTTCATAGTGTTGCCGAGATTGGTTCGTAGGACGTTTTTTGTCTGTTTTGTACTACGTTTCCCAACAGGATCATTACATTCTTTTGCCCATAGCTTATGGTGGTACCAAGTTGTGCCCGACAATTAGAGATATTATGACCACTCTCTTGGAGTTGCCCCGTCCCTAGAGAAGTTACATTATCCCTCGTCACTATAGTGTGCAAGCTAGGTTATCCAAGTTACTGGCTTTAGCCCCATCCCATACTAGGGTAATGTGGTTGCATATGTTAGGCTAGTTTGGCGATACTTACCTGTGTTCCTAAAGTTGAGAAAAACTACCTTACATAATTTTATCCATCTCCTCAGATCTGCTGGTTCCCTTCAGATCTTTGTAGTCAGTGTGTCTTTCATCGAAAAAGGCTTTCGCCCCGCTTTATATATAAAGCACCACCACACATTACAACCAGCAATAAGGAAGGAAAAGAAAAGAAAACAAAAGAAAAAAGGAAATCGACAAGATACAGACACTACGGAACAGCGAACGCCGGCCTCAGAGCATGCCAACAACGTGAACGCAACAAGGGAGCAAATCATCACCGGAGGAGAGCCACGCTCCATCAACTCCCAAGGGCCCCTGTTGTCCCACCTTTCGCCGCTGCCTATGAAGAGGGCACCCCTGCCCTCTCGTCCTGGATCGAAGGACGTCGTCCCTGTCAGGAGGCAGAATCGCTCACCCCTGAGCTCGGATGGACGGGCCAACAAGAGGCCAGGGAGAGGACGGCAGCCCTGACTACCTCACCTCTCATAGGAACCCATAAGTCGCCACCGTCTCTGGCCAAGACCAAGAAGCCCACACCACTGCCAAGCAGGAACACCACCGAAGAATAGGCATAACACCACCGCGCCGAGCCCCTGACCCCTTGGACTCCCAAGGTGGCGCCACCGTCGCCGAAGCGCCGTCGCCACCCAATCAAGAGATTTTAGGCTTTCGCCCGGGACCAGGGGGCGGAGGGCGGGAAGGAGGTCTTGATGTCGCCCACCAGAGGGAGAAACGGCACCGAGAGCATCGCCAACATCGTGACTAGCACCGCCGGTCAAGGGTTTCCCCCGACCCCGAGCCCTAACCTCCACTACATCGCCAATCATCCAAGCAAGATGCCCGGGGGAAGCCCAAAACTGGTAGGCTGAGGGGAACATGCGCCTGTGCAGCCGCCAACTCCAGATCGGAACCACGCCCGCCGCCGCCTTGCCGCCTAGCACGACCAAGACAGCGCACCGCAGCGCCAACACCACCCCCCATCGAGGAAGGGGAGGCGCCCTCTCCATCAGTGGCAGCTGCCACCTGCAGCCTCCGTGAACCCTAGGATCCAAACCAGCCGCACCGGGCCAGACCCCTGCCGCGCCGCCACGGAGCTGCACTGCTGCCTCCCAGCCCAGCCGCCATCGGATCCATGCGTCCCCGCCGTCGGGGGCCCCGCCGAATCCAGCACCCCCAGGAGCAGCAGCCCGCGCCGCCAAGATCCCGAGCAGGGGAGGAAGGAGAGAGGGACCGCCGCTGCCAGCGCCGCACGGGCTTCGCCCGGCAGACGCCCTCTGACAGCGGCGAGGAGGAGGAGAGGACGATGGGGAGGCTAGCGCCGGCAGCGGATCTGGAGCCCCTGGGACGCGCTCGCGGGAGCGCCGGGGGGGGGAGGGAGGGGCACATGAGTGTGTCTTTCAAGGAAAGCTATTGGCTGGATATTGGTGTTGCAACTTCGACATTTCATTTTTGGTGTTATTCTATGGCATGGTTCGGTTTCTCCCGCCCTTTGAACAGGTGCCAATGGGCTGCAAGCTTGTATTACATAAGATGATGCTCCAATCTTGTCTCAAGGGTAAGTGGCTATTGTGGTCTTCAAAGTCTGAAATAGTGAGGAAATTTACAGGTGTCATTTTCCCTTACTGTTTGATTCAGTGCATTTTTTAATCCACCCTGAGTAAGATACAATTGGAATAACAAGAAGGCTACAATGTAATTTTATTTTATTTTATTTTGCGTCCAGTTGTCTATCCTTTGTATTGGCTATTGTTTTGCTTGATATTAATCAAATCTAGATATCTTTGGATGCCTTTAAAAAATAACAATTTATTCATGCTTTCTCTTTTGCCCCCCTCAGCAATCCTTGTTTAGCTCCAACATTGATAAGATCCTTAAAAAAGGTATAATATATGGTTGTGAGGCCATAAGGATCGTTGTACACTTGTGGCACACAAAAACCCTAGATTTGACACTTGTGACCCCCATCAATGCGGAGACAATATTCTTATCTATAGCAAGACACATGTGACCGTGGTCAATCTTAAAACTGTGCGACTCGGTGATCAATAAAGATTGCATGTGTGCACATATATGTTGTACTCGTTGTTTTCTCAAAAAGCCATGCCATTTTCTTCTAAGGAAACAGAAAACAAAACACCTTTTCTTTGCCCTAAGAACAAAAAACAAAACACCTAGTTGCTCGTCTAATCATCGAGCAAGCCTGTCGGGCCTGGGCGGGAGTCATCTGGGCTGTTCGATTGAGTGCGAGACCACTTGAACTAAACCTTGATTTGTGAAGTGTAGAATATACATAGTAGATGTTGAGGTGGGAGATAAACGTGCAATAGGAACTGTCCGGAAGAGGATGTGTAGTCACAAGGAAACCCTAAGAGAGGAGGTTGTGCGATGGTGTCAGAAGAAGATGAAAACTACATTAGACGAGACTACGCACCCCGTGTCGCCCTCCTCTGCCGACACGAGGGGCGACTCCCACACACCGCCTAGGCTCTCCTTCCTCTGATCCTCCACATCTCGCTGCCGAAGCCTGGGCGGGATCCAATGACAACGGTGACGAGGCGGTTCCTCGGGCAACCTCCGCTCCCGTTTCTCTCGGCCTCGATGGTGTGTGGCGGCGGCTCGGTGGTGCACTCCCGATCTACATGGGTCGGTGGCGAGGTGGGGCGAAGGTCTTCGGTGGGCGTCTGGCAGGGGTCGACGACGATGAGGATGCTCTGGAACGTGGTGGGGATGGAGCGTTGACGGCCGGGGCTGGTGGTTGATACGTCTCCAACGTATCTATAATTTATAAAGTATTCATGTCGTTATATTATCATTCTTGGATGTTTTACAATCATTTTATAGCAATTTTATATTATTTTTAGGGACTAACCTATTGACCCAATGCCCAGTGTCAGTTGTTGTTTTTTGCTTATATTTTACATTGCAAGAAATCAATATCAAGCGGAGTCCAAACACCGCGAAACTTTTTGGAGATTTTTTATGGACCATAACACCCAAGATGGGCCAAAGAAGGGCCTGGGGGTGCCCTGATGGGGGCACAACCCACCAGGACGCACCTGGGGGCCCAGGCGCTCCCAAGTGGGTTGTGCCCATCTCGGTGGCCTCCCTGTCACACCCACAATGCGACTATATCTCCCACGTGTCGGGGCACGACTTATAGGCATAGTCGCATGGTAGTTTTGTCGCAAGAGGGATAATCTTCACACAATCCCATGTACTGAATAAGAAAGGGATAAAGAGTTGGCTTACAATCGCCACTTCACACAATACAAGTTAAGCATACATCATCCAGAGTACAATCGAAGGTCCGACTACGGGACCAAAATAAAAGAAGATAACCCCAAGTGCTAGATCCCCGATCGTCCCGGCTGGGCACCACTACTGATCGTCCCGAAAAGACACAAAATAACGACCAAGATCTTCATTGACCTCCCGCTTGAACTCGGTTGCACCACCTGCACTAGTATCATCGGCACCTGCAACTGTTTGGAAGTATCTGTGAGTCACGAGGACTCACCAATCTCACACCCGTGAGATCAAGACTATTTAAGCTTATGGGTAGGGTAAGGTAATGAGGTGGAGCTGCAACAAGCACTAAGCATATATGGTGGCTAACATACGCAAATAAGAGAGAGAAGAGAAGCAACGCAACGGTCGAGAAGCTAGAACTGATCAAGAAGTGATCCTGAAACTACTTACGTTCAAGCATAACACAAGACCGTGTTCACCCTGATGTAGGGTAGGAACCCTATAGCCCGATCTTTCATGATAGGAGCGGGATCCCGCGAAGAACACGAAGAACACGAGGTGAAAAGAGAGGGAAAACACAAGGGAAACACGAGGGAAATACTAAACCAACACAAGAGAGTCACACATGTGCTAGATCCTCGAATACATAGGGTTCACACGGTACACAATCAACCAAGGATGATACAAGGGTAACGGTCTTCTCCGAGAGGAGGTCTTGATGTTCTTCTCCGTACGGAGGTCTTGAATCCAAAGGGATCTTCTCCGAAGAGGCCGTGGTCTCTCACGAGGAGTAGATCCGATGTGGATGAGCGAAGCTCTATCTCTCAAAATGAGCTAAACCAACGCTACCTAGAAAGTTGGACGAGGTGGAGTATATATAGTCTTAGTACAAAAGAGGGGGGCAAAGGGGTACATGGGATGCAGCCCAACACGAAACGGTGCACAGGCGTCGGACGTCCGGGACTCACCGGTCGTCCGGAGGCTCGCGAGGGTCCGGACGTCCGGTGCCTGTCGGACGTCCGTAGATTCGGCTCGGGTGGTCTTCTGTCGGACGTCTGGTCGGGTTCGGACGTCTGGGCGTCGGTCGTCCGCTGGGTTCCGGAAATCCGTAGATTTGGCTCGGGTGCGGTGGCGTCGGACGTCCGGTCTGGGTCGGACGTCTGGAGCCTGGAGATCGTCGGACGTCCGGTCCTGACCGGTCGTCCGGATCCTGTAGCTTCTTCTTCATCATTTCTTCTTCTCCGTCATCTTCGTCTTCACGTCCATCTTCCTCTTCCTCTTCTCCTTCCTCCTTAGCTTCTCCATGATACCCGAGAATGCACAAAGTGTCCGTATGAAGTAGTAGCCATGTCTCATGTGCATCAAATTGGAAATGTGAGAGGAGAGATGTCACCTCGGTTTCAAGAGCTCTTGCACGTGCTCGTGTCATGGGTCCAAGAGGTGTCGTAGAAGATGTAATTGGGTCCATGGGGATGGCCTTGGGATGCTCCGCATCATCTCCCCTCCCTTGGGGAAGATCCGTCCTCGGATCAAATCCTTCATCGCCATGGAAGGGAGATAGATCTTTGATGTTGAAGATGTCACTCACGTTGTACTTGTCGCGCGGGAGGTCGATCTTGTAAGCGTTGTCGTTGTATCGTGCGAGCACCTTGAAGGGTCCATCCGCTCGGGGTCGAAGCTTGGACTTGCGTTCTTGTGGAAAACGGTCCTTGCGAAGGTGTAGCCACACGAGATCACCAATGTTGAAGATCATAGGGTGCTTATTGAAGTTGAGCTTGGATGCAAGGCGTTGAACTTGGAGCGCGATGGTGTTCCTTGTATCTTCATGCACCTTCTTGAGATGTGTCGCTCTTGCACTCGCGTCCAAATTGATGCGCTCTTGGAGTGGTAGAGGGAGAATGTCCAATGGTGACAAAGGATTGAAGCCGTAGACGACCTCGAAGGGGGACTTGCCGGTTGTTGAATGTCTTGCTCGGTTGTAGGCGAACTCGGCGATAGGTAGGCACTCCTCCCACTCCTTGATGTTCTTCTTGATGAGTACCCGAAGTAGAGCGGAGAGTGTGCGGTTCGTAACTTCCGTTTGGCCATCGGTTTGTGGATGGTATGCCGTAGAGAAGAGTAGCTTGATTCCTAGCTTGGCGCATAGGGTCTTCCAAAAGTAGCTAAGGAACTTGACGTCGCGGTACGAGACGATAGTCTTTGGCACTCCATGTAGACGCAATATTTCCCTACAAAAGAGAGTAGCAACATGTGAAGCATCGTCTATCTTGTTGCAAGGAATGAAATGTGCCATTTTTGAGAAATGGTCCACAACGACAAATACTGAATCCTTGCCATTTCTAGTCCTAGGCAAACCAAGTACAAAGTCCATGCTAATGTCTTCCCAAGGTTGGTATGGAATTGGTAGAGGCATATAAATGCCATGAGATTGAGCTTTGGACTTAGCTTTACGACATGTAGAGCAATGGTTGGTGAAGCGGTTGACATCGCGAAACATCTTTGGCCAAAAGTAGTTCTTCGAGAGCGTGGCGAACGTCTTGTCTCGTCCAAAATGTCCCATTAAGCCTCCTCCATGAGATTCCTGCAAAAGCAACAAACGAAGAGAAGACGCGAGGATGCAAAGTTTGTTAGCTCTCATAAGGTATCCATCTTTGATGTAATAGCGTTCCCAAGAGGTGTGCGACAAACACTTGGCATAAGGAGTAGCAAAAGTTGCATCATGCTCATACAAGTCTTTGATATGCTCAAAACCAATGACAGTCAATTCAAGTTGAGTGACAAGCATGCATATGCGGGAAAGGGCATCCGCTACAATGTTTTCTTTGCCCTTAATTGTACTTGATGACATAAGGAAAAGACTCAATAAATTCACTCCATTTAGCATGACACTTGTTCAACTTGGTTTGGCCCTTAAGATACTTTAGCGTTTCATGATCGGTATGAATGATAAACTCATGTGGGCGCAGATAGTGTTCCCATTCATGCAAAACGCGGACTAAAGCATATAGCTCTTTGTCATAGATGGGGTAATTGAGTTGCGCGCCGGAGAGTTTCTCACTAAAGTAAGCTATGGGGCGCTTCTCTTGCGTTAACACGCCTCCTATGCCATTACCACTAGCATCGCAATGAATCTCAAAGGGTTTGTCAAAGTTGGGTAAAGCAAGCACGGGAGCATGAGTAAGAAAGTTCTTAAGCTCATTGAAAGCGGTATCTTGGGATGGTCCCCAAACAAAAGGCACATTCTTCTTGCTCAAAGCATGCAAAGGCGAAGCAATGGTGCTAAAATCCTTCACAAAGCGACGATAGAAACCTGCAAGGCCAAGAAAGCTACTGTAACACCTCGGATGTAATTTACCTTATATGTACTCCAACTCTTGCCTTTTCCGGCACTAAGTTATTTTATTTCCTCGGGTTCGGGTTTTTGTCTCCGTGTGTTGTTGTCGTTGTCATGCATCTCATATCATGTCATATTGTGCATTGCATTTGCATACGTGTTCGTTTCATGCATCCGAGCATTTTCCCTGTTGTCCGTTTTGCATTCCGGCGCTCCTATCTCCTCCGGTGGTCCTTTCTACCTTCTTTTCGTGTATGGGGGTTAAACATTTCCGGATTGGACCGCGACTTGCCAAGCGGCCTTGGTTTACTACCGGTAGACCGCCTGTCAAGTTTCGTACCATTTGGACTCCGTTTGATACTCCAACGGTTAACCGAGGGACTGAGAAGGCCTCGTGTGTGTTGCAGCCCAACACCCTTACAATTTGGCCCAAAACCCACCAAAACCCTCTCCATCATCTAGAGCGTTCGATCACAATCGCGTGGCCGCAAACCGCACCTCATTTGGACTCTCCTAGCCCCCTCTATCTATAAATAGGTGCACTCCTCCGAATTTTCGGGTCCAAACCCTAGCCTCTTCTTTCCCGCGCCGCCGGACACGTCCGGATCGGATCGGACGCGTCCGCCCCGCCGCCTCAGCCACTCCCGTGCCTCCACGTCACCGCCGCCGACCCGCGCGCCGCCGAGGCCCGACGGGCCCAGATCCGGCCCCCGCGGGCCCAGCCATCGTTGCCCCGCGCCCGCAAGCTCCGCCGCCCTGCGCCGGAGCGCTCCGCCGCCCCGCTCGCCGGCCACCGCTGCCGCCTCCCGCGGTCGCCGCGCCGCCCGACACCGATCGCCGCCGGCCAAGCCTCTCCGCCGCCTTGCCTCGACGTCGCCGCGGAGCGCCTCTCGCCGTCGTCGCTCCTCCGGCCGGATCCGGCCACCTCATCGCCCCGGCTTCTTCCTCTCCTCCGACGAACTCCGGCCGCCGGCGAACCTCCTACTCCGGCGAACCTCGTAGAACATTCGCCAGATCTGGATCGGGTCAAGACCTAGGGTTGACCCCGAGATATTTCAAAGTCATTTTTTGCACATTTTATAGCTCTGTTCATTGCATCATAACTCCGCATCCGTAGCTCCGTTTTGCGCGTGTAGCATATCAAAATGTTCGTCTCAGAGAGTACATCTTTTCATCTCATTGCATCATTTTCATTTGAGCTCATCTTGATGCCCGAAATGCTATTGGAAGAGAGCTATTTGAGTTAATTGTCAGATCTGCTGCATCAAATAGCTATTTGTCATTTTTGCCATGATTATTGTATGCATGATATGCTCCTGAGTTCTACATGTGTTTTGTTATATGTCATGCCATCTTTACAGAGGTACTTACCATGTATTTTTGTGACATGTGTGGTGACTAGCACAAGCTTGCAAAGTAGTGCATTCGTTAATGCTGATTTCAGGGACTTAGAATTTCTCTAAGTCCTTGATCTGTTTTTATCAATATGCCATATGTTCATGTTGTTTCCTAGTGATCCGTGCCTCTTTTGAGGATGATCAGTAAGGATGATTTGTTAATATTGTGGTGCTCTATCCATCCGTGTCCTTGTTTGCAATTATGGAGCACACTAGCTTGAGTCAATAGAGCTCTACTTTTGCTATTTCGTGATTCCTGGCAGATTGTCTACTTGTTAGCGATTTTGCCGAGGATGTTGTTGTTGATCCGTGCATGCTATGTTGTTGTTCTTGCCATGTATAGCTTCTATTATATGTATTCTTGATGGGTGTATGCTTAGTTTGTCATTCCTTGCACTGTAGTGAGTGCATCGAGCTCGTGAACATGCCTACTCGCTAACTGATTTGCATGTTCCAGTTTTTCTCTAAGTCTGTAATCTGATTATGTTTTTGCCATGTTCACATGCTTGTAATTGTATTTTCTGATCCCTTTTGGCTCAAGGTCACTAAGGGACTTTTGTTAAGCTCTTTGAGTAGCTTCATGCCATGCATTGCTTTGCCATGTTAAGTTCATGTAGCATATAGTTTTCATACTCCAAAGTGTGCTACCTGATCTGAAATTCCAGACTAGTGTTAATTTCACTAAGTCTGAAACCTGTTTATCAATTGCACTTTTTCCATACTTGTTTGAACCTGTTAATGGATGAATTAGCCGTAGCTCAGTTTTCGTCTTTTGTCAAGCATTATGAGTGGATCCCTGCCATGTATTTTTTTTGCCATGTTTGAGTGTTGTAGCATAACTATCTTGATGCATTTAGATGGCTACTTGTTGTTTATTGCAGACCGGTGCCATATTTGTTTTGCTTGCCATTTCTAAACCGTGCATCCGATTCTGGCGTTCTTTATATCGATTTCAACCGAAATCACCTCACCTTTCCAGTGGCACTCTTGGATTTCCAAGTTGAGGCCAGGTTCAATCATTCCTTGTCAAATCTTGCATATGCATCACATACCACATCCCGCATAGCATACCATGTTTGCATCTTGTTGTTCGAGTATTTGTACATGGTTGATTGTGTTCCTTTTGCTTGTTTGTCTTGTTTGGGTAGAGCCGGGAGACGAGTTCGCTAACAAGGAGCCCGTTGAGTTTGCTTACGAGGATCAAATCAACTCTGACAACTTTGCAGGCAAGATGATCATACCCTCGAAATCACTTCTATCTTTGCTTGCTAGATGCTCGCTCTTTTGCTATGCCTATGCTACGATGCCTACCACTTGGTTATCATGCCTCCCAAATTGCCATGTCAAACCTCTAACCCACCATGTCCTAGCAAACCGTTGTTTGGCTATGTTGCCGCTTTGCTCAGCCCCTCGTATAGCGTTGCTAGTTGCAGGTGAAGATTGGAGATCGTTCCTTGTTGGAACATTGTTTATTTGTTGGGATATCATTATATTATCTTGTTATCTCAATGCATCTATATACTTGGTAAAGGGTGGAAGGCTCGGCCTTTTGCCTAGTGTTTTGTTCCACTCTTGCCGCCCTAGTTTCCGTCATATCGGTGTTATGTTCCCGGATTTTGCGTTCCTTACGCGGTTGGGTGATAATGGGAACCCCTTGACAGTTCGCCTTGAATAAAACTCCTCCAGCAATGCCCAACCTTGGTTTTACCATTTTCCACGTAGCCTCTTTTTCCCTTGGGTTTCCGGAGCCCGAGGGTCATCTTTATGTAAACCCCCCGGGCCAGTGCTCCTCTGAGTGTTGGTCCAAACTAGAGTCCTGTGCAGCGCCCCCTCGGGGAAACTCTAGGTTTGGTTTTAGTTGTATGGAGAGCTCATCTGAGTGTGCCCTGAGAACGAGATATGTGCAGCTCCTATCGGGATTTGTCGGCACATTCGGGCGGTGTTACTGGATTTGTTTTACCTTGTCGAAGTTGTCTTGTAGAACCGGGATACCGAGTCTGATCGGAATGTCTCGAGAGAAGGTATATCCTTCGTTGACCGTGAGAGCTTGTGATGGGCTAAGTTGGGACTCCCTTGCAAGGATTTGAACTTTCGAAAGCCGTGCCCGCGGTTATGGGCAGATGGGAATTTGTTAATGTCCGGTTGTAGATAACTTGAACCTGAACTTAATTAAAATGAATCAACTGCGCGTGTAACCGTGATGGTCTCTTCTCGGCGGAGTCCGGGAAGTGAACACGGTGTTGGAGTAATGTTTGCCGTAGGTTGTTCTATAGTTCTCCGTTCATGCTTTGCCTTCTCTTCTCGCTCTCTTTTGCGAACAGGTTAGCCACCATATATGCTAGTCGCTTGCTGCAGCTCCACATATTACCTTGCCTTACCTATAAGCTTAAATAGTCTTGATCGCGAGGGTGCGAGATTGCTGAGTCCCCGTGACTCACAGATTTACTTCCAAACCAGATGCAGGGCCCGATGACTCCGTTTCAGATGATGCGCTTGAGCTCAAGTGGGAGTTCGACGAAGACTCACGCCGTTACTATGTGTCTTTCCCTGATGATCAGTAGTGGTGCCCAGTTGGGGCGATCGGGACCGTGTCGCATGTTGGGGTTGATCTTTTATTTTGGTACCGTAGTCGGACCATGAGTGTATTGGATGATTGTAATGCTATTTCTGTACTTTGTGTGACGTGGCGAGTGTAAGCCAACTATGTACCTTTCCCCTTATTATCTATTTACATGGGTTGTTGTGAAGATTACCTTACTTGCGACATTGCTTTCAATGCGGTTATGCCTCTAAGTCGTGCTTCGACACGTAGGAGATATAGCCGCATCGAGGGCGTTTCAAGTTGGTATCAGAGCCTTCCCCGACCTTAGGAGCCCCCCTGCTTGATCGAATTAGCTGACGAGTTGAGTCTAGAAAAATGTTTTGAGTCATTTAGGAATTATATATCGGAGAGTTTAGGAATTCTTTTTTACTCCCCAGTCCCTTCATCGCTCTGGTAAGGCATCCTGACGTAGAGTTTTAACTCTTCTCTTCTCAGATTTCACTAAATTTTTTTTTAGGATCACGCGGGTATCTTGGAATCGTTCCGATCGATTTGTGACAAGAACATTGTTCTTGGTTCCTCCTGTCATTTAGGGGTTGTGGCAGTGTCCCGGGGAGTTGAGCTCCGAGGTGTTGTCGTCACAATTTTATCGTTGCAGTTCTGGAATACCAGAGTTTAGTTCGCCGACATTGAAAATCTCTTTTATGCAGTTGTTGGTGAGATAACCTCGACGCCACCCAGTACTGGGGCGGGAGTTCGGGAGTATTGCCATAACTTGTATAACGGATGCTTTTCGAAGGTTGAGGTAGACGATTTTCGAAGTTTTACTCGGTTATGTGTTGAAGGATGGATACAGCTGGATGTAGGATTTGCTAGATTTGGGTGAGATATTATGCTTCCCCTGTATCCTCAACACCTGATTGCATAACCGGAAAGGTTCAGGAGTTTCATAGGTGGGAATTCTTGTAGCTCTAGTTCTTCTTCCACGGATATTTGGTTTGAGATTGGGGGATCCTTACCGAGTATTCGTTCTTGTTCCGTACCTTTGTTGATTTTATTCTTCCACATCAATTCTAAGTGGCTTCTCAATTTATGGATACGTGACCATTTCAATTGGAATGCATTCATTCATTTCGTTCGGATGCGAAGACTATATGTTGCAATTTCAACCCGTTTGGTTCAGCTTCAATTTTTATCTGTCAATGTGCTAATGGATGTCAACCTCTTCAGGATGGCTCCTCCAACGCGCACGACTCCGAATCCTGATCCGCCACCACCACCTCCACCTCCAGAGGCATGGCAAGCTATGATGGCTGCTACCAATGCAAACACGCAGTTGATCATGCAAATTCTTCAAGAGCGCAACCAAGCGAACCAAGGCAACCAAGGCAACAATCAGAATCACTTTGCTACACTCAACCAGTTCCTTGCTAACCAGCCAAAGACCTTCAGCAATTGTGTTGAGGCAACTGACGCTGATGATTGGCTCATGGACTTGTGCAAGCATTTCGAGTGCAGTAACGTCAGGCCTGAGGACTTTGTCAAGTTCACTTCCTTCCAACTCAAAGACCAAGCCGCAGAATGGTTTCAGTGTTGGAAATATGCCCTAGAGGCAATAATAAATTGGTTATTATTATATTTCCTTGTTCATGATAATCGTTTATTATCCATGCTAGAATTGTATTGATAGGAAACTCAGATACATGTGTGGATACATAGACAACACCATGTCCCTAGTAAGCCTCTAGTTGACTAGCTCGTTGATCAATAGATGGTTACGGTTTCCTGACCATGGACGTTGGATGTCGTTGATAACGGGATCACATCATTAGGAGAATGATGTGATGGACAAGACCCAATCCTAAGCATAGCACTAGATCGTGTAGTTCGTATGCTAAAGCTTTTCTAATGTCAAGTATCATTTCCTTAGACCATGAGATTGTGTAACTCCCGGATACCATAGGAGTGCTTTGGGTGTGCCAAACGTCACAACGTAACTGGGTGACTATAAAGGTGCACTACGGGTATCTCCGAAAGTGTCTGTTGGGTTGGCACGAATCGAGACTGGGATTTGTCACTCCGTGTGACGGAGAGGTATCTCTGGGCCCACTCGGTAGGACATCATCATAATGTGCACAATGTGATCAAGGAGTTGATCACGGGATGATGTGTTACGGAACGAGTAAAGAGACTTGCCAGTAACGAGATTGAACAAGGTATCAGGATACCGACGATCGAATCTCGGGCAAGTATCGTACCGATAGACAAAGGGAATTGTATACGGGATTGATTAAGTCCTTGACATCGCGGTTCATCCGATGAGATCATCGTGGAACATGTGGGAGCCAACATGGGTATCCAGATCCCGCTGTTGGTTATTGACCGGAGAACGTCTCGGTCATGTCTGCATGTCTCCCGAACCCGTAGGGTCTACACACTTAAGGTTCGATGACGCTAGGGTTATAAAGGAAGTTTGTATGTGGTTACCGAATGTTGTTCGGAGTCCCGGATGAGATCCCGGACGTCACGAGGAGTTCCAGAATGGTCCGGAGGTAAATATTTATATATAGGAAATCCTGTTTCGGCCATTGGGACAAGTTTCGGGGTCATCGGTATTGTACCGGGACCACCGGAAGGGTCCCGGGGGTCCACCGGGTGGGGCCACCTGCCCCGGGGGGCCACATGGGCTGTAGGGGGTGCCTCTTGGCCTACATGGGCCAAGGGCACCAGCCCCAAGAGGCCCATGCGCCTAGGGTTTCAAGAAAGGAAGAGTCCCACAAGGGGAAGGCACCCCTAGGTGCCTTGGGGGGAGGGAAACCTCCCTTGGCCGCTGCCCCCCTAGGAGATTGGATCTCCTAGGGCCGGCGCCCCCCCTTTGGGCTCCCTATATATAGTGGGGAAGGAGGGCCTCTCAAGACACACCTTTGCCTTTGGTGCAGCCCTCCCCCTCTCCCAAGTACTTCTCCTCTCCCGTGGTGCTTGGCGAAGCCCTGCAGGATTGCCACGCTCCTCCACCACCACCACGCCATTGTGCTACTGCTGGATGGAGTCTTCCTCAACCTCTCCCTCTCTCCTTGCTGGATCAAGGCGTGGGAGACATCGTCGGGCTGTACGTGTGTTGAACGCGGAGGTGCCGTCCGTTCGGCACTAGGATCTCCGGTGATTTGGATCACGACGAGTACGACTCCATCAACCCTGTTCTCTTGAATGCTTCTGCTTAGCGATCTACAAGGGTATGTAGATGCACTCTCCTTCCCCTCGTTGCTGGTCTCTCCATAGATAGATCTTGGTGTTGCGTGGAAAATTTTGAATTTCTGCTACGTTACCCAACATTCAGCAGTACAAAGATTCCAGAGGAGGCCGTGAGATTACCTGGGATGAATTCCGTCGAGACTTCAAAGCTCATCATATTCCTCTGAGCGTGGTTGAAAGCAAGCGTGAGGAATTCTGCAACCTGAAGCAAGGCTCTATGTCTGTCTATGACTACAACAAGATGTTTCAGAAGCTCGCCCGCTTTGCTAAGCAGGACGTCCCTGACGAGAAGAGCATGATATACCAGTTCAGGGGTGGTCTCAAAGAAGAAATCTAGCTAGCTCTTGTCCTCTTTGAGCCTAGGAGGTACGATGAGTTTTACAACATGGCATTGAAGCAAGAGGCTGCTCAACTGAAGTGTGATGCTTCCAAGAAGCGAGTCAGAGATGCTACTCCTTCTTCCTCAACTCAAGTGGCTAAGCAGCAGAAGTATTGGCTTCCTCCTCCTCCGTTCCGTCAGCCTTATCAACAGAAGAGCAAAGGTGGCAGTGGATCTTCCCACCCACCCAACCCTGGCTTTCAGAACAAGACTTCGTCTCAAGCTCCAAGATCGAGTGCTCTGTATCACCGTCCGCTTTCAGAGGTCACGTGCAACAAGTGCCAACAGAAGGGTCACTATGCCAACAAATGCTTCAATCAGAGGTGTCTCCCTCCTCCTCCTCCTGTGAGATCGGCAAGTACAGCTGTGGTCAAGCATAACCCCAAGCACGCCAAGGTCAACTTGCTGAATGCAGCTCAGGCAGAGGACTAGTCAGATGTCATCATGGGTAACCTTCCTGTTAATGATGTTCCTGTAAAAGTACTTTTTGATACTGGTGCATCGCATTGTTTCATTTCCAAACCTTTTGCATCAAAGTATGAGTGCAATTATCAGTATCTGCAAAGTTCTTTGCAAATCGTGTCACCGGGCAAGCAAATGACAGCTAATTTCTGCGTCCCGGATATTTCTATCACGTTGGGCGACTACAAATTTCTAGCTTCTCCTATTGTTCTGGGCGACTCGGATATTGATCTTATTCTTGGAATGGATTGGCTTTCTAAGCACAAGGCTCATCTTGATTGTGTTGCCAGGCAGATTCAATTGACTCATTCGTTTGAGGATGTAATTGTCTTTGCCGCTCGGGATAATACAATCCGTCTGTTTTCTCTCAATGAGAAAGGTGAACTGGATGCCATCTCTCAAATTCCAGTCGTTTGCGAATATCAAGATGTCTTTCCAGAAGAGCTTCCAGGAATGCCTCCGCACCGGCCAGTTGAATTCGTCATCGATCTTGAGCCTGGCACGAAACCGGTTTGCAAACGTCCTTACAAGCTCGGACCTGAAGAGTTGAAGGAGCTGAAGAATCAACTCGATATTCAAGAGAGAATGGGTCTCATCCGACCTAGTTCTTCTTCGTGGGGTTGTGGAGTTCTTTTTGTGAAGAAGAAGGATGGAACGGACCGACTTTGTGTTGAGTACCATCCATTGAACAAGAAGACTATCAAGAACAAGTACCCACTTCCCAACATCAATGAGCTGTTCGAACAACTCAAAGGTGCCCAAGTATTCTCCAAGCTTGATCTCCGTATGGGCTATCACCAGATTCGAATCCGCGAGCAAGATATTCCCAAGACGGCTTCCAGAACCAGCTATGGTTCATATGAATACTCTGTCATGTCTTTTGGCCTCGTCAACGCTCCTCCGACTTTCTCTCGCATGATGAACTTCATTTTCAACGCCTACACAAAATGACTTTGTCTTGGTCTACCTCGATGACATTCTGGTCTTTTCGAAGAACAAGGAAGATCATGCCAAGCACTTGCGTTTGGTGCTCGATAAGCTCAGGGAACATCAGTTCTACGCCAAGTTCTCAAAGTGCGAGTTTTGGCTCGATGAGGTTCTCTATCTTGGGCATATCATCTCTGCCAAGGGCATAGCGGTGAATCCTGAGAAGGTGTCTGCAATTGTGAATTGGGAACCACCTCAGAACGTGAAGCAACTCCGCAGCTTCCTTGGTCTCGCAAGCTACTGTCGAAGGTTCGTTGAGAACTTTTCAAAGATCGCGAAGCCCCTTTCAAACCTTCTCTAGAAGCACGTTAAGTACGTTTGGTCTTCGGAATGTGACATCGCTTTCAACACTTTGAAAGAGTAATTGGTCACTGCTCCAGTTCTGACTCCTCCTGATGAATCCAAACCGTTCGAGGTCTTCTGCGATGCCTCTCTTCAAGGTCTTGGTGTAGTGTTGATGCAAGAGAAGAAAGTTGTGGCTTATACCTCTCGTCAGTTGAAGCCCAACGAGAAGAACTACCCCACTCATGACCTCGAGTTGGCGGCAGTTGTGCATGCACTTTTGACTTGGAGACATCTCTTATTGGGAAGAAAAGTGGACATCTTCACTGACCACAAGAGTCTCAAGTACATCTTCACTCAGTCTAATCTCAACCTCGGGCAGACTCGTTGGGTAACGCCAGGGTTTTCCCAGTCACGACGTTGTAAAACGACGGCCAGTGAATTGTAATACGACTCACTATAGGGCGAATTCGAGCTCGGTACCCGGGGATCCTCTAGAGTCGACCTGCAGGCATGCAAGCTTTCCGCAAACTCAATCTACAAGTTGTTCCTCAAGGGTTCCTCGCCAACCTTCAAGTCTCTCCTACTTTGGAAGATCAGATTTGCGAGGCTCAACTTCTTGATGCTATGGTGAAGAAGGTGAAGATTGGGATTGCCAAGAGTCAACCCAAGTACAAGTGCTATCGCCTTGATGACAAGGATACTCTCTTCTTCGAGGATCGTATTGTTGTGCCCAAAGGTGACCTTCGTAAAGTTATCATGAATGAGGCTCACAATTCACTCCTCTCCATCCACCCTGGGAGTACGAAGATGTATCAGGACCTCAAGCAGGCTTATTGGTGGACTCGAATGAAGCACGAGATTGCTCAATTCGTGAATGAGTGTGATGTCTGCAGAAGAGTGAAGGCAGAACACCAAAGACCAGCCGATCTCCTCCAACCTCTTGCCATTCTAGAATGGAAGTTTGACCACATTGAGATGGACTTCGTGACTGGGTTTCCAAAGTCCAAGCGTGGCAATGATGCTATATTCGTTGTCATCGACAAACTCACTAAAGTGGATCACTTTCTGCCTATCAAAGAGTCTATCACTGCAGCTCAATTGGCGGAGCTTTATACCTCTCGAATTGTCTCTCTGCACGGCATTCCGCAGGTGATCTCTTCAGACCGTGGCAACATCTTTACCTCCAAGTTTTGGGATTCTTTTCAGAAGGCCATGGGCACCAACATCCGCTTCAGCACAGCTTTCCATCCTCAAACTAGCGGTCAAGTCGAGCATGTCAATCAGATTCTTGAAGATATGCTCAGGGCTTGCGTTATCTCCTTCGGTATGAAGTGGGAAGATTGTCTTCCATACGCCGAATTCTCCTACAACAACAGTTTTCAAGCAAGTTCAGGCAAGGCCCCATTCGAAATTCTCTATGGCAGGAAGTGCCGTACTCCTCTTAACTGGTCAGAGACCGGTGAACGTCAACTTCTTGGAAATGACTTGATCACAGAGGTAGAGGAGATGTGCAAAGTCATTCGAGATAACCTCAAAGCAGCGCAATCGCGCCAGAAGAGCTACTATGATAGTAAGCACCGTGATTTGGCATTCGAGATCGGAGATCATGTTTACCTCCGCGTCTCTCCAATGAAAGGTACTCGTCGCTTCGGTATCAAAGGGAAGCTTGCCCCTAGATACGTGGGTCCTTTCAAAATCGTCAGCAAGAGAGGCGATCTCGCCTATCAACTCGAGCTTTCTTCAAACTTTGCAAATGTGCATGATGTGTTCCATGTCTCTCAGCTCCGCAAGTGCTTCAAGACCCCTGACCACACCGTCAACTTCGAAGACATTGATCTCCAAGAAGACCTTTCTTATCGTGAGCACCCCATGGCTATTCTTGAAGAGACTGAACGCAAGACTCGCAATAAGTCAATCAAATTCCTCAAAGTCAAGTGGTCACACCATTCCGACCGTGAAGCCACCTGGGAACGCGAGGATCACCTCCGTTCTGAGTACCCGGCGTTCTTCCAGTCCTAGATCTCGGGACGAGATCCTTTCGTAGTGGTGGAGTGTTGTAACACCCCGGATGTAATTTACCTTATATGTACTCCAACTCTTGCCTTTTCCGGCACTAAGTTATTTTATTTCCTCAGGTTCGGGTTTTTTTCTCCGTGTGTTGTTGTCGTTGTCATGCATCTCATATCATGTCATCTTGTGCATTGCATTTGCATATGTGTTCGTTTCATGCATCCGAGCATTTTCCCCGTTGTCCGTTTTGCATTCCCGCGCTCCTATCTCCTCCGGTGGTCCTTTCTACCTTCTTTTCGTGTGTGGGGGTTAAAAATTTCCGGATTAGACCAAGACTTGCCAAGCGGCCTAGGTTTACTACCGGTAGACCGCCTGTCAAGTTTCGTACCATTTGGACTTCGTTTCATACTCCAACGATTAACCGAGGGACCGAGAAGGCCTCGTGTGTGTTGCAGCCCAACACCCTTCCAATTTGGCCCAAAACCCACGAAAACCCTCTCCATCATCTAGAGCATTCGATCACGATCGCGTGGCCGCAAATCACACCTCATTTGGACTCTCCTAGCTCCCTCTATCTATAAATAGGTGCACTCCTCTGAATTTCCGGGTCCAAACCCTAGCCTCTTCTTCCCTGCGCCGCCGGACACGTCCGGATCGGACCGGACGCGTCCGCCCCGCCGCCTCAGCCACTCCCGCGCCGCCACGTCACCGCCGCCGACCTGCGCGCCACCGAGGCCCGACGGGCCCAGATCCGGCCCCCGCGGGCCCAGCCGCCGTTGCCCCGCGCCGGCAAGCTCTGCCGCCCTGCGATGGAGCGCTCCGCCGCCCCGCTCGCCGGCCACCGCCGCCGCCTCCCGCGGTCGCCGCTCTGCCGCGCCGCCCGACGCTGATCGCCGCCGGACAAGCCTCTCCGCCGCCTCGCCTCGACGTCGCCGCGGAGCACCTCTCGCCATCGTCGCTCCTCCGGCCGGATCCGGCCACCTCGTCGCCCCGGCATCTTCCTCTCCTCCGACGAACTCCGGCCGCCGACGAACCTCCTACTCCGGCGAACCTCGTAGAACGTTCGCCAGATCTGGATCGGGTCAAGACCTAGGGTTGACCCCGAGATATTTCTAAGTCATTTTTTGCACATTTTATAGCTCTGTTCATTGCATCATAACTCCGCATCCGTAGCTCCGTTTTGCGCGTGTAGCATATCAAAATGTTCGTCTCGGAGAGTACATCTTTTCATCTCATTTCATCATTTTCATTTGATCTCATCTTGATGCCTGAAATGCTGTTGGAAGAGAGCTATTTGAGTTAATTGTCAGATCCGTTGCATCAAATAGCTATTTGTCATTTTTGCCATGATTATTGTGTGGATGATATGCTCCTGAGTTCTACATGTGTTTTGTTATATGTCATGCCATCTTTACAGAGGTACTTACCATGTATTTTTGTGACATGTGTGGTGACTAGCACAAGCTTGCAAAGTAGTGCATTCGTTAATGCTGATTTCAGGGACTTAGAATTTCTCTAAGTCCTTGATATGTTTTTATCAATATGCCATATGTTCATGTTGTTTCCTAGTGATCCATGCCTCTTTTGAGGATGATTTGTTAATATTGTGGTGCTCTATCCATCCGTGTCCTTGTTTGCAATTATGGAGCACACTAGCTTGAGTCAATCGAGCTCTACTTTTGCTATTTCGTGATTCCTGGCAGATTGTCTACTTGTTAGCGATTTTGCCGAGGATGTTGTTGTTGATCTGTGCATGCTATGTTGTTGTTCTTGCCATGTCTAGCTTCTATGATATGTATTCTTGATGGGTGTATGCTTAGTTTGTCATGCCTTGCTCTGTAGTGAGTGCATCGAGCTCGTGAACATGCCTACTCGCTAACCGATTTGCATGTTCCAGTTTTTCTCTAAGTCTGTAATCTGATTATATTTTTGCCATGTTCACATGCTTGCAATTGTATCTTCTGATCCCTTTTGGCTCAAGGTTACTAAGGGACTTTTGTTAAGATCTTTGAGTAGCTGCATGCCATGCCTTGCTTTGCCATGTTAAGTTCCTGTAGAATATAGTTTTCATGCTCCAAAGTGTGCTACCTGATCTGAAATTCCAGACTAGTGTTAATTTCACTGTCTGAAACCTGTTTATCAATTGCACTTTTGCCATGCTTGTTTGAACCTGTTAATTGATGAATTAGCCGTAGCTCAGTGTTCATATTTTGTTAAGCATTATGAGTGGATCCCTGCCATGTATTTTGTTGCCATGTTTGAGTGCTGTAGCATAATTATCTTGATGCATTTAGATGGCTACTTGCTGTTTATCGCAGACCAGTGTCATATTTGTTTTGCTTGCCATTTCTAAACCGTGCATCCGATGCCGGCGTTCTTTATATCGATTTCAACCGAAATCACCTCACATTTCCAGTGGCACTATTGGATTTCCAAGTTGAGTCCAGGTTCAATCATTCCTTATCAAATCTTGCTATGCATCACATACCGCATCCCGCATAGCATACCATGTTTGCATCTTGTTGTTCGAGCATTTGCACGTGGTTGATTGTGTTCCTTTTGCTTGTTTGTATTGTTTGGGTAGAGCCAGGAGATGAGTTCGCTAACGAGGAGCCTGTTGAGTTTGCTTATGAGGATCAAGTCAACTCTGACAACTTTGCAGGCAAGATGATCATACCCTCGAAATCACTTCTATCTTTGCTTGCTAGATGCTCGCTCTTTTGCTATGCCTATGCTACGATGCCTACCACTTGGTTATCATGCCTCCCAAATTGCCATGTCAAACCTCTAACCCACCATGTCCTAGCAAACCGTTGTTTGGCTATGTTGCCGCTTTGCTCAGCCCCTCGTATAGCGTTGCTAGTTGCAGGTGAAGATTGGAGATCGTTCCTTGTTGGAACATTGTTTATTTGTTGGGATATCATTATATTATCTTGTTATCTCAATGCATCTATATACTTGGTAAAGGGTGGAAGGCTCGGCCTTTTGCCTAGTGTTTTGTTCCACTCTTGCCGCCCTAGTTTCCGTCATATCGGTGTTATGTTCCCGGATTTTGCGTTCCTTACGCGGTTGGGTGATAATGGGAACCCCTTGACAGTTCGCCTTGAATAAAACTCCTCCAGCAATGCCCAACCTTGGTTTTACCATTTTCCACGTAGCCTCTTTTTCCCTTGGGTTTCCGGAGCCCGAGGGTCATCTTTATGTAAACCCCCCGGGCCAGTGCTCCTCTGAGTGTTGGTCCAAACTAGAGTCCTGTGCAGTGCCCCCTCGGGGAAACTCTAGGTTTGGTTTTAGTTGTATGGAGAGCTCATCTGAGTGTGCCCTGAGAACGAGATATGTGCAGCTCCTATCGGGATTTGTCGGCACATTCGGGCGGTGTTACTGGATTTGTTTTACCTTGTCGAAGTTGTCTTGTAGAACCGGGATACCGAGTCTGATCGGAATGTCTCGAGAGAAGGTATATCCTTCGTTGACCGTGAGAGCTTGTGATGGGCTAAGTTGGGACTCCCCTGCAGGGATTTGAACTTTCGAAAGCCGTGCCCGCGGTTATGGGCAAATGGGAATTTGTTAATGTCCGGTTGTAGATAACTTGAACCTGAACTTAATTAAAATGAATCAACTGCGTGTGTAACCGTGATGGTCTCTTCTCGGTGGAGTCCGGGAAGTGAACACGGTGTTGGAGTAATGTTTGCCGTAGGTTGTTCTATAGTTCTCCGTTCATGCTTTTGTTGGAAATATGCCCAGAGGCAATAATAAAAGTATTATTATTATATTTCTTTGTTCATGATAATTGTCTTTATTCATGCTATAACTGTATTATCCGGAAATCGTAATACACGTGTGAATACATAGACCATAATATGTCCCTAGTAAGCCTCTAGTTGACTAGCTCGTTGATCAACAGATAGTCATGGTTTCCTGGCTATGGACATTGGATGTCATTGATAACGGGATCACATCATTAGGAGAATGATGTGATGGACAAGACCTAATCCTAAGCATAGCACAAGATCGTGTAGTTCGTTTGCTAGAGCTTTTCCAATGTCAAGTATCTTTTCCTTTGACCATGAGATCGTGTAACTCCCGGATACCGTAAGAGTGCTTTGGGTGTATCAAACGTCACAACATAACTGGGTGACTATAAAGGTGCACTACAGGTATTTCCGAAAGTGTCTGTTGGGTTGACACGGATCGAGACTGGGATTTGTCACTCCATATAACGGAGAGGTATCACTGGGCCCACTCGGTAATGCATCATCATTATGAGCTCAAAGTGACCAAGTGGTTGATCACGGGATCATGCATTACGGTATGAGTAAAGTGACTTGCCGGTAACGAGACTGAACAAGGTATTGGGATACCGACAATCGAGTCTCGGGCAAGTAACATACCGATTTACAAAGGGAATTGTATACGGGGTTGTTTAATCCTCGACATCGTGGTTCATCCGATGAGATTATCGTGGAGCATGTGGGAGCCAACATGGGTATCCAGATCCCGCTGTTGGTTATTGACCGGAGAGTCGTCCCGGTCATGTCTGCATGTCTCCCGAACCCGTAGGGTCTACACACTTAAGGTTCGGTGACGCTAGGGTTGTGAAGATATGTATATGCAGTAACCCGAATGTTGTTTGGAGTCCCGGATGAGATCCCGGACGTCACGAGGAGTTCCGGGATGGTCCGGAGGTAAAGAATTATATATAGGAAGTGCAGTTTCGGCCATCGGGACAAGTTTCGGGGTCATCGGTATTGTACCGGGACCACCGGAAGGGTCCCGGGGGCCCACCGGGTGGGGCCACCTATCCCGGGGGGCCACATGGGCTGTAGGGGGTGCGCCTTGGCCTGCATGGGCCAAGGGCACCAGCCCCAAAAGCCCATGCTCCTAGGGTTCCACAAAAGGGAAGAGTCCCAATGGTGGAACGCACCTCTAGGTGCCTTGGGGGGGAGGGAAACCTCCCCTTGGCTGCCGCACCTAGGAGATTGGATCTCCTAGGCTGGCGCACCACCCCCCCTTGGCCCTCCTATATATAGTGGGGGAGAGGAGGGACTTCAAAGAACAGCCCCTGGCGCCTCCCTCTCTCCCGTTACGTCTCTCTCTCGTAGTATAGGCGAAGCCCTGCTACTGTGACGCCCTGCATCCACCACCACGCCGTCATGCTACTGGATCTTCATCAACCTCTCCTTCCCCCTTGCTGGATCAAGAAAGGAGGAGACGTCATCCGTTCCGTACGTGTGTTGAACACGGAGGTACCGTCCGTTCGGTGCTAGGATCTCCGGTGATTTGAATCACGTCGTGTTCGACTACATCAACCCCGTTCTTCGAACGCTTCCGCTCGCGATCTACAAAGGTATGTAGATGCATCTAATCACTCGTTGCTAGATGAAATCCTAGATGGATCTTGGTGAAACGAGTAGGAAAATTTTTGTTTTCTACAACGTTCCCCGACAGTGGCATCATGAGCTAGGTCTATGCGTAGTTCTTCTTGCGCGAGTAGAACACAATTTGTTGTGGGCGTAGATGTTGTCAACTTTCTTGCCGCTACTAGTCTTATCTTGCTTCAACGGTATTGTGGGATGAAGCGGCCCGGACCAACCTTACACGTATGCTTACGTGAGACCGGTTCCACCAACTAACATGCACAAGTTGCATAAGGTGGCTGGCGGGTGTCTGTCTCTCCTACTTTAGTTGGAGCAGATTCGATGAACAGGATCCTTATGAAGGGTAAATAGAAGTTGACAAATCACGTTGTGTCTTTCACGTAGGTAAGAAAACGTTCTTGTTAGAACCCTACTTCAGCCACGTAAAACCTGCAACAACAATTAGAGGACATCTAACTTGTTTTTGCAGCAAGTGCTTTGTGATATGATATGGCCAAAGTTGTGATGAATGATGAATGATCTATATGTGGTGTATGAGATGTTCATGCTATTGTACAAGGAATCACAACTTACATGTCGATGAGTATGACGGTGACAGGATGATCATGGAGCCCCAAGATGGAGATCAAAGGAGCTATGTGATATTGGCCATATCATGTCACTATTATTATTTGATTGCATGTGATGTTTATCATGTTTTGCATCTTGTTTACTTAGAACGACGGTAGTAAATAAGATGATCCCTTACAACAATTTCAAGAAGTGTTCTCCCCTAACTGTGCACCGTTGCTACAGTTCGTCGTTTCGAAGCACCACGTGTTAATCGGGTGTGATAGATCCTTACGTTCACATACAACGGGTGTAAGACAGTTTTACACATGCAAAAACACTTAGGGTTAACTTGACGAGCCTAGCATGTACAGACATGGCCTCGGAACACAGAGACCGAAAGGTCGAACACGAGTCGTATGGAAGATACGATCAACATGAAGATGTTCACCGGCGATGACTAGTCCGTCTCACGTGTTAATCGGACACGGCTTAGTCGACTCGGATCGTGTAACACTTAGATGACTAGAGGGATGTCTAATCTGAGTGGGAGTTCATTAATAATTTGATTAGATGAACTTAATTATCATGAACTTAGTCTAAAATCTTTACAATATGTCTTGTAGATCAAATGGCCAACGTTGTATTCAATTTCAACGCGTTCCTAGAGAAAACCAAGCTGAAAGATGATGGCAGCAACTATACGGACTGGGTCCGGAACCTGAGGATCATCCTCATAGCTGCCAAGAAAGATTATGTCCTACAAGCACCGCTAGGTGATCCACCCGTCCCACAGAACTAAGACGCTATGAACGCTTGGCAGACACGTATTGATGACTACTCCCTCGTTCAGTGCGGCATGCTTTAAAGCTTAGAGCCGGGGCTCCAAAAGCGTTTTGAGAGACATGGAGCATATGAGATGTTCGAAGAGCTAAAAATGGTTTTTCAAGCTCATGCCCGGATCGAGAGATATGAAGTCTCCGACAAATTCTTCAGCTGTAAGATGGAGGAAAATAGTTCTGTCAGTGAGCACATACTCACTATGTCTGGGTTACATAACCGCTTGACTCAGCTGGGAGTTAATCTCCCGGATGACGCGGTCATTGACAGAATCCTCCAGTCGCTTCCACCAAGCTACAAGAGCTTTGTGATGAACTTCAATATGCAGGGGATGGTAAAGACCATTCCTGAAGTATTTGCTATGCTGAAATCAGTAGAGGTAGAAGTCAAGAAGGAACATCAAGTGTTGATGATGAATAAAACCACTAAGTTCAAGAAGGGCAAGGGTAAAAAGAACTTCAAGAAGGACGGCAAGGAAGTTGCTGCGCCCGGCAAGCAAGCTGTCGGGAAGAAGTCAAAGAATGGACCCAAGCCTGAGACAGAGTGCTTTTATTGCAAAGGGAAGGGTCACTGGAAGCGGAACTGCCCCAAATACTTAGCGGACAAGAAGGCCGGTAACACCAAAGGTATATTTGATATACATGTAATTGATGTGTACCTTACCAGTGCTCGTAGTAACTCCTGGGTATTTGATACCGGTGCCGTTGCTCATATTTGTAACTCACAGCAGGAGCTGCGGAATAAACGGAGACTGGCGAAGGACGAGGTGACGATGCGCGTCGGGAATGGTTCCAAGGTCGATGTGATCGCCGTCGGCACGCTACCTCTACATTTACCTACGGGATTAGTTATAAACCTCAATAATTGTTATTTAGTGCCATGTTTGAGCATGAACATTGTATCAGGATCTCGTTTAATACGAGATGGCTACTCATTTAAATCCGAGAATAATGGTTGTTCTATTTATATGAGAGATATGTTTTATGTTCATGCTCCGATAGTCAATGGTTTATTTTTAATGAATCTCGAGCGTATTACTACACATATTCATAGTGTGAGTACCAAAAGATGTAAGGTTGATAATGATAGTCCCACATACTTGTGGCACTGCCGCCTTGGTCACATAGGTGTCAAACGCATGAAGAAGCTCCATGCAGATGGACTTTTAGAGTCTCTTGATTATGAATCATTTGACACGTGCGAACCATGCCTCATGGGAAAAATGACCAAGACTCCGTTCTCAGGAACAATGGAGCGAGCAACCAACTTATTGGAAATCATACATACTGATGTGTGCGGTCCAATGAGTGTTGAGGCTCTCGGTGGCTATCGTTATGTTCTCACCCTCACTGATGACTTGAGTAGATATGGGTATGTCTACTTAATGAAACACAAGTCTGAAACCTTTGAAAAGTTCAAGGAATTTCAGAGTGAGGTTGAGAATCAACGTGACAGGAAAATCAAGTTTCTACGATCAGATCGTGGAGGAGAATACTTGAGTCACGAATTTGGCACACACTTAAGAAAATGTGGAATAGTTTCACAACTCACGCCGCCTGGAACACCTCAGCGTAATGGTGTGTCCGAACATCGTAATCGCACTCTATTAGATATGGTACGATCTATGATGTCTCTTACCGATTTACCGCTATCTTTTTGGGGCTATGCTTTAGAGACTGCCGCATTCACTTTAAATAGGGCTCCGTCGAAATCCGTTGAGACGACACCGTATGAATTATGGTTTGGGAAGAAACCTAAGCTGTCGTTTCTAAAAGTTCGGGGATGCGATGCTTATGTCAAGAAACTTCAACCTGAAAAGCTCGAACCCAAGTCGGAAAAATGCGTCTTCATAGGATACCCTAAAGAAACTGCTGGGTATACCTTCTACCTCAGATCCGAAGGCAAGATCTTTATTGCCAGGAATGGATCCTTTCTAGAGAAAGAGTTTCTCTCAAAAGAAGTAAGTGGGAGGAAAGTAGAACTTGATGAAGTATTGCCTCTTGAACCGGTAAATGGCGCAACTCAAGAAAATGTTCCTGAGGTGCCTGCACCGACTAGAGAGGAAGTTATTCATGATGATCAAGATACTTCTGATCAAGCTCCTACTGAAATTCGAAGGTCCGCAAGAACACGTTCCGCACCAGAGTGGTACGGCAACCCTGTCTTGGAAATTATGTTGTTAGACAACGGTGAACCTTCGAACTATGAAGAAGCGATGGCGGGACCGGATTCCGACAAATGGCTAGAAGCCATGAAATCCGAGATAGGATCCATGTATGAAAACGAAGTATGGACTTTGACTGACTTGCCCGTTGAACGGCGAGCCATAGAAAATAAATGGATCTTTAAGAAGAAGACAGACGCGGATGGTAATGTGACCATCTATAAAGCTCGGCTTGTCACTAAGGGTTATCGACAAGTTCAAGGGGTTGACTACGATGAGACTTTCTCACCGGTAGCGAAGGTAAAGTCAGTCCGAATCATGTTAGCAATTGCCGCATTCTACGATTATGAAATATGGCAAATGGACGTCAAAACGGCATTCCTTAATGGTTTCCTTAAGGAAGAATTGTATATGATGCAGCCGGAAGGTTTTGTCGATCCTAAGAATGCTGACAAGGTGTGCAAGCTCCAACGCTCGATTTATGGGCTGGTGCAAGCATCTCGGAGTTGGAACATTCGCTTTGATGAGATGATCAAAGCGTTTGGGTTTACGCAGACTTATGGAGAAGCCTGCGTTTACAAGAAAGTGAGTGGGAGCTCTGTAGCATTCCTCATACTATATGTAGATGACATACTTTTGATGGGAAATGATATAGAACTCTTGGACAGCATCAAGGCCTACTTGAATAAGAGTTTTTCAATGAAGGACCTTGGAGAAGCTGCTTATATATTAGGCATCAAGATCTATAGGGATAGATCGAGACGCCTCATAGGTCTTTCACAAAGCACGTACCTTGATAAGATTTTGAAGAAGTTCAAAATGGATCAGTCCAAGAAAGGGTTCTTGCCTGTTTTGCAAGGTATGAAATTGAGCTCGGCTCAATGCCCGACCACGGCAGAAGATATAGAAGAGATGAGTGTCATCCCCTATGCCTCAGCCATAGGTTCTATTATGTATGCCATGCTGTGTACCAGACTTGATGTAAACTTTGCCGTAAGTTTGGTAGGAAGGTACCAAAGTAATCCTGGCAAGGAACACTGGATAGCGGTCAAGAATATCCTGAAGTACCTGAAAGGGACTAAGGAAATGTTTCTCGTTTATGGAGGTGACGAAGAGCTCGTCGTAAAGGGTTACGTCGACGCTAGCTTTGACACAGATCTGGATGACTCTAAGTCACAAACCGGATACGTGTATATGTTGAATGGTGGAGCAGTGAGCTGGTGCAGCTGCAAGCAGAGCGTCGTGGCGGGATCTACATGTGAAGCGGAGTACATGGCAGCCTCGGAGGCAGCACATGAAGCAATATGGGTGAAGGAGTTCATCACCAACCTAGGAGTCATACCCAATGCGTCGGGGCCAATCAAACTCTTTTGTGACAACACTGGGGCTATTGCACTTGCCAAGGAGCCTAGGTTTCACAAGAAGACAAGGCACATCAAGCGTCGCTTCAACTCCATTCGTGAAAATGTTCAAGATGGAGACATAGGGATTTGTAAAGTGCATACGGACCTGAATATAGCAGATCCGTTGACTAAACCTCTCCCTAGGGAAAAACATGATCAACACCAGAATTCCATGGGTGTTCGATTCATCACAATGTAACTAGATTATTGACTCTAGTGCAAGTGGGAGACTGTTGGAAATATGCCCTAGAGGCAATAATAAAAGTACTATTATTATATTTCTTTGTTCATGATGATTGTCTTTATTCATGCTATAACTGTATTATCCGGAAATCGTAATACACGTGTGAATACATAGACCATAATATGTCCCTAGTAAGCCTCTAGTTGACTAGCTCTTGATCAACAGATAGTCATGGTTTCCTGGCTATGGACATTGGATGTCATTGATAACGGGATCACATCATTAGGAGAATGATGTGATGGACAAGACCTAATCCTAAGCATAGCACAAGATCGTGTAGTTCGTTTGCTAGAGCTTTTCCAATGTCAAGTATCTTTTCCTTTGACCATGAGATCGTGTAACTCCCGGATACCGTAAGAGTGCTTTGGGTGTATCAAACGTCACAACATAACTGGGTGACTATAAAGGTGCACTACAGGTATTTCCGAAAGTGTCTGTTGGGTTGACACGGATCGAGACTGGGATTTGTCACTCCATATAACGGAGAGGTATCACTGGGCCCACTCGGTAATGCATCATCATTATGAGCTCAAAGTGACCAAGTGGTTGATCACGGGATCATGCATTACGGTACGAGTAAAGTGACTTGCCGGTAACGAGACTGAACAAGGTATTGGGATACCGACAATCGAGTCTCGGGCAAGTCGTTGTTTAATCCTCGACATCGTGGTTCATCCGATGAGATTATCATGGAGCATGTGGGAGCCAACATGGGTATCCAGATCCCGCTGTTGGTTATTGACCGGAGAGTCGTCCTGGTCATGTCTGCATGTCTCCCGAACCCGTAGGGTCTACACACTTAAGGTTCGGTGACGCTAGGGTTGTGAAGATATGTATATGCAGTAACCTGAATGTTGTTCGGAGTCCCGGATGAGATCCCGGACGTCACGAGGAGTTCCGGGATGGTCCGAAGGTAAAGAATTATATATAGGAAGTGCAGTTTCGGCCATCGGGACAAGTTTCGGGGTCATCGGTATTGTACCGGGACCACCGGAAGGGTCCCGGGGGCCCACCGGGTGGGGCCACCTATCCCGGGGGGCCACATGGGCTGTAGGGGGTGCGCCTTGGCCTGCATGGGCCAAGGGCACCAGCCCCAAAAGCCCATGCGCCTAGGGTTCCACAAAAGGGAAGAGTCCCAATGGTGGAACGCACCTCTAGGTGCCTTGGGGGGGAGGGAAACCTCCCCTTGGCTGCCGCACCTAGGAGATTGGATCTCCTAGGCTGGCGCACCACCCCCCCTTGGCCCTCCTATATATAGTGGGGGAGAGGAGGGACTTCAAAGACCATCCCCTGGCGCCTCCCTCTCTCCCGTTACGTCTCTCTCTCGTAGTATAGGCGAAGCCCTGCTACTGTGACGCCCTGCATCCACCACCATGCCGTCGTGCTGCTGGATCTTCATCAACCTCTCCTTCCCCCTTGCTGGATCAAGAAAGGAGGAGACGTCATCCGTTCCGTACGTGTGTTGAACGCGGAGGTACCGTCCGTTCGGTGCTAGGATCTCCGGTGATTTGAATCACGTCATGTTCGACTACATCAACCCCGTTCTTCTAACGCTTCTGCTCGTGATCTACAAAGGTATGTAGATGCATCTAATCACTCATTGCTAGATGAACTCCTAGATGGATCTTGGTGAAACGAGTAGGAAATTTTTTGTTTTCTGCAACATTCCCCGACAGCTTTGCCTTCTCTTCTCGCTCTCTTTTGCGAACAGGTTAGCCACCATATATGCTAGTCGCTTGCTGCAGCTCCACATATTACCTTGCCTTACCTGTAAGCTTAAATAGTCTTGATCGCGAGGGTGCGAGATTGCTGAGTCCCCGTGACTCACAGATTTACTTCCAAACCAGATGCAGGGCCCGATGACTCCGTTTCAGATGATGCGCTTGAGCTCAAGTGGGAGTTCGACGAAGACTCACGCCGTTACTATGTGTCTTTCCCTGATGATCAGTAGTGGTGCCCAGTTGGGGCGATCGGGACCATGTCGCATGTTGGGGTTGATCTTTTATTTTGGTACCGTAGTCGGACCATGAGTGTATTGGATGATTGTAATGCTATTTATGTACTTTGTGTGACGTGGCGAGTGTAAGCCAACTATGTACCTTTCCCCTTATTATCTATTTACATGGGTTGTTGTGCAGATTACCTTACTTGCGACATTGCTTTCAATGTGGTTATGCCTCTAAGTCGTGCTTCGACACGTAGGAGATATAGCCGCATCGAGGGCGTTTCAGCTACGCACTTGTTGCAAATTGGTTGGTTGTGGCCAAGTCTTAATAGCATTGATCTTGGACTCATCAACATGAACACCCTTAGAGGAAACAACAAAACCCAAGAAAACGAGCTTATCAATGCCAAAAAGGCATTTCTCCATATTAGCATAGAGTTGCTCTTTTCGAAGAGTTTGCAAAATGGTTCGAACATGGGTGACATGATCTCTAAGAGATTTGCTATAAAAAAGGATATCATCAAAGTAGACCACAACAAATATACCAATGTAAGGGCAAAAGACATGATTCATAAGACACATAAAAGTGCCCGGTGCTTCCGAGAGACCCATAGGCATGACTAACCACTCATACAAGCCAAACTTGGTCTTGAAAGCGGTTTTCCATTCATCACCCTCTTGTATGCGGATTTGATAGTAACCACTCTTAAGATCAATTTTGGAAAAGATAGTGGCACCAGTTCATCAAGCATATCATCAAGGCGTGGAATGGGATACCTATAGCGAACGGTGATAGCATTGATAAGTCTACAATCAAAGCACATGCGAAAGCTACCGTCATGTTTTGGCACAAGAATGACTGGGACGGCACAAGGACTGAAAATTTCACGCACATGTCCATGGTCTATGAGATGCTTTACTTGCCTTTGTATTTCTTTGGTTTCTTCGGGGTTGACGCGGTAGGGATGTTTGTTCGGAAGCGGTGCTCCGGGGATGAGGTCGATGCGGTGCTCAATGCCTCGTCGTGGAGGTAGTCCCGGAGGTAGCTCATCGGGGAAGACGTTGTGAAATTCCTGCAAAAGAGAAGACAACACTAGAGGAAGAGTGTGAGAAGTGTTAGTTTGTGGTGCATTGTCCTTGCACACAAGGACGTAGTGTAGGACACTAGATGGGTTCTCACACACTCCTCTTATCTCGCTTTTGGTGGCAAATAGGACTAGGTTCTTCCTTTCGCTCATCGTGGAGGTGTTCGATTTGGGCTTGTGGCGCTCACTCTCTTTTTGGTGGCTCGCTCTCTCACTATGATCTCCGCGATGGGTGGCTTGCTTGTCGGCGATCACTTGACTTGGCGACATTGGACGTAGGACATACTCCTTGCCCTTCATCTTGAAGATGTAGTGGTTCGTTCGACCATTGTGGATGACTCCTCTATCAAATTGCCATGGACGTCCAAGGAGAAGATGGCAAACGGTCATTGGAACGACGTCGCACTCCAAGGTGTCTTCGTAGGCGCCAATTTTGAAGGAGACTTGTACTCAGTGCTCGACTTGGATGGTGCCAGAGTCGCTAAGCCATTGCACTTTGTATGGATGTGGATGCTTCGTCTTGGACAATTGGAGCTTGGAGCAAAGTTCTTCACTTGCGAGATTATGCCAACTCCCTCCATCGATGATGACTTTGACGGACCGTCCATTGATTCCGGCCTTGGTGTGGAATATGTGGCATCGTTGGTCTTCTTCTTGGTGATGTTGGAGAGTCAAGACCTTGGAGACAACAAGGGCGGGACTTGAATCTTCATCGCAAAAGACTTGTTCCTCTTCATCGTTCACTTGACGGTGCATGGCGACTTGCTCGATGGCATCCATTTATTCTTCACTCATTGAGTCATAAGTGCCGTCATCGTTGCGGAGCATGGTCCGCTTGTTGGTGCACTCATAGGACTTGTGGCCTCGGCCTCCGCATGTGAAGCATTTGAAGGAACTTGTCTTGACGGTCTCATCGGTTGGAGTGGATGATGATGAAGCTCTCGGCTTGAAGTTGCTCGTAGTAGGAGGATGACTTGGAGTTGACGAAGCTTTCTTGGAACTCGACTTGTCGATGGTGCTAGTAGAAGGCTTGGTAGTCGGTGTTGGAGTCGTTGAAGCTTGGTTGTTGGAGAAGCCGTAGGACTTGGATGAGAACTTGGCATACTTGAAATCATCTTGCACTTGGTGTTCCGCTTTGGTAGCTTGATGCACTAGCTCGATGAGGTTCGAGTATGGTTGGAAGTCGGCGATCTTCTTGATAGGACGGTTGAGTCCATTCAAGAAATGTGCCATTGTTTGCTCATCATGTTCTGTGACATTGGCTCTTATCATGGCAATCTCCATCTCCTTGTAGTACTCTTCAACGCTCTTGGTTCCTTGCTTGAGTAGTTGGAGTTTCTTGAAGAGGTCGCGGTTGTAGTAGGTGGGCACAAAGCGTGCTCTCATGAAATCCTTCATTTGCGCCCAAGTAGTGATGGGTGGTTCACCTCTTGCCTCTCGGCGCTCTATGAATTGTTCCCACCAAATGAGGACATAGTCTTGGAACTCAAGGGATGCCATTGCGATCTTCTTCTCTTCTTCATAGTTTTGCAAATGGAAGATTTTGTCGACCTTCAATGCCCATGAAAGGTACTCTTCGGGATCGTTGCTTCCATTGAACTTGGGCATGGTGAACTTGAGCTTTCCATAGCTTGCTCTTCATTGTGTTGGGGTCGGGGGTGATGACGCCCATGTTGTAGATGATTATCAAGCTCGTGTTGCTCTTGGTGAGGAGGGTTGTCACCCTCATGTTGCTCTTGTCATGGAGGATTTCCATTGTCTTCATGTTCTTGATGAACTCGATGTTCTTGGCAAGCTTGTGGAGGAGCTTGTCGAGCTCGAGGAGGAGCTTGAGGAACTTGACGATGCACGCGAGCTTGAAATCTCCATTCTTGAATTTCTTCGCGAAATTCTTCTTCTTGTTCTCAAGCTTGTCGGCCTCGGTTGGCTACGGCTCGACTTGAATCTTGTAGGGCTTCTTGTGCCGCAAGTGCTTGAACTTCACGGAGTTCTTCTTCTTGGCGTTGTGCCTCGGCATCTTTTGCAACTTGGTGTAGACGCGCTTGCTCTTCCTCTTCATGTTGGCATTGGCATTGCCGTTCTCGTGCTAGCGCAAAAGCCTCTTGGGTTTGACGTTGTCGGCGCTCTTGAGAGTCGGTGTCGTGTAGAGGATTGAGGCTTGCTTGACGATCGTTGCGCACGGCACGGCGTAGAGTGTTCGATGTCGGTGTACTTGAGTCAGAGAGGGTGAAGTCGGAGTGTCGACTAGAGCGAGTCCTTCTTGATGAAGACGAAGTGGAAGAAGAGCAGTTGAGCATCAAAGTGCGAATTTCGTCCATCCTTGCGTCATTCTATTTCTTGTGATCGTCGAGCTTGTGGTCGGAGTAGTCCCTTGTACGTTGCTCGGAGGGTTGCAAGTCGGCGGCGAGGTTGTCGATGCGTTCACTCATAGCTTGTTGCTCTTGATGCAAAGCACGTTGTGCACCAAAGAGGTGGCTCTTGGTGACGTAGGAGTTCATGTCGACGTCGTGCTCAATGAAGTGTGGGTTGGTAGAAGTACTTGGCCTATCCATCATTCCAAGATAAACAATGTGAGTGGTAGAAAGATAAGAACGAATACCAAATGTACCTTGACCGAAGTTGAAAGTGGACCGATGATCACTCCAATGTAGGACAAGGAAATAGCACAATTGGTACTAGCTCTTGTCGGTTTCTCACACCTACACAAGTAAAAGCTTTTGGTGGAGCTTGGTTAGGATGGTGGCACAAAATTTCATGTAATTGTAAGTGAGCTTCAATAATGTTGGAAAAGATTCGCAAGATGCAATGTAACAAGTAGACCAAGCATATAAGGTACACGAAAACACACACGCAAAAATATAAGTGGGGTTGGGCAACCAAGGATGAGCCAAAATGTGGAATCCATGAAAATGCTCTTGTTGCACAACACTAGAGAGACGCTAGCACGATTGCACAATAGGCAGATACAAGAACTTGTGCACGACCTATTTAGCAAAAATGCAACAACTTCTATCCCAAGTATGCTCTATGCAAGGTGTTTCTGTGATATGATCCAAGATGATCGAGTATGACAATCTTAATGTTGTATGATGCTATGGTTCTTGCTTAAAAGCTCTTTGCTTATCTTTCCTCTTTGCTTAAAAGCTTGTTTGGCTCTTTGATGTTGGAGCTCTTTTCTTATGCGATGCTTGACGAACCAAGATAGCAATTGTGTATGCGATGACAACTTTGTGACACAAGAGATGATACCAATATATGCAACAATGATGTATGTATGCTATGGGAAGTATGATCACTAATGTGCACAAGTCTCGTTGCCGGCAATACTCAATGGCTAGTCTCGATGGGTAAGCAACGCAAAGGAGTAAGGCTATGATGGCTATCAATGTAATGGCAAGAGTGATATGTCCAATACCAAGACGAGGTTACTGTTCTGGCTCACGGTATGGTGTCAAAATGGTGGACCGAATACCAAGATGTAGTCGAGGTGGTCGTTGTTGATGACGTGTCCGTGGCGAAGATGAGCGGCGGCGATGTTGATGTCAAATCGTACCTAGGTAGCCGAAACACGAAAGGATACAGAATCGCAACTCAAATTCTCAAAGCTCGGAGTGGCAACACGTGTCGGAGCGTGAAACGGTCCAAGTGGTGGTGGTATGCAGAAGTGGTGATGGTGTATTGGTGGTGGCAGTGCGTATGCGGAAATGTAGGGCGGTGGTGGTGACTATACTGAAAAAAAATCAGTTTTGTCAGGGTCCGTCGGACGTCCAGGCTGGGTCGGACGTCCGGTGCCTGGGCGAATTTCGGGCACGGGATGAACAACTAGGGTTCGAGGTGGAGATGGCGAAAATGGTCAAATCCGGAGGATTTTGTGGATGGAAAGGGTGGGGAAAGGGGGGAAAAGCTAGATCCACTCAAAACAAAGCAAATCCATGGATCCAAACCAACAAAATTTCAACACACTAACAAATCACAAAAAAATTGGGGCTATTTTTGTGGGGAATTTTCGAATTAGGACGAAAAATAACAAAAACAAGGCTAGAAACACAACGGGGAGGCTCCGAAATCGTGATCAATGTGGCTCTAGATACCAAGATGATGTAGGGTAGGAACCCTATAGCCCGATATTTCACGATAGGAGCGGGATCCCGTGAAGAACACGAAGAACACGAGGTGAAAAGAGAGGGAAAATGCAAGGGAAACACTAAACCAACACAAGAGACTCACACATGTGCTAGATCCTCGAATACATAGGGTTCACATGGTACACAATCAACCAAGGATGATACAAGGGTAACGGTCTTCTCCGAGAGGAGGTCTTGATGTTCTTCTCAGTAAGGAGGTCTTGAATCCAAAGGGATCTTCTCCGAAGAGGCCACGGTCTCTCACGAGGTAGATCCGATGTGGATGAGCGAAGCTCTATCTCTCAAAATGAGCTAAACCAACGCTACCCTAGAAAGTTGGACGAGGTGGAGTATATATAGTCTTAGTACAAAAGAGGGGGGCGAAGGGGTACATGGGCTGCGGCCCAACACGAAACGGTGCACAGGCGTCAGACGTCCGGGACTCACCGGTCGTCCGGAGGCTCGCGAGGGTCCGGACGTCCGGTGCCTGTCGGACGTCCGTAGATTCGGCTCGGGTGGTCTTCTGTCGGACGTCCGGTCGGGGTCGGTCGTCTGCTGGGTTCCAGAAATCCATAGATTTGGCTCGGGTGTGGTGGCGTCGGACGTCCGGTCTGGGTCGGACGTCCGAAGCCTGGAGATCGTAGGACGTCTGGTCCTGACCGGTCGTCCGGAGCCTGTAGCTTCTTCTTCATCATTTTTTCTTCTTCATCGTCTCCGTCTTCACATCCATCTTCCTCTTCCTCTTCTCCTTGCTCCTTAGCTTCTCCATGATACCTGAGAATGCACAAAGTGTCCGTATGAGGTAGTAGCCATGTCTCATGTGCATCAAAGTGGAAATGTGAGAGGAGAGATGTCACCTTGGTTGCAAGAGCTCTTGCACGTGCTCGTGTCATGGGTCCAAGAGGTGTCGTAGAAGATGTAGTTGGGTCCATGGGGATGGCCTTGGGATGCTCCGCATCACTTCCCGGACTCCGCCGAGAAGAGACCATCACGGCTACACACGCGGTTGATGCATTTTAATTAAGTCAAGTGTTAAGTTCTCTACAACCGGACATTAACAAATTCCCATCTGCCACATAACTGCGGGCACGACTCTCGAAAGTTTAAACCCTCCAGGGGTGTCCCAACGTAGCCCATCACAAGCTCTCATGGTCAACGAAGGATATTCTTTCTCCCGGAAAGACCCGATCAGTCTCGGAATCCCGGTTACAAGACATTTCGACAATGGTAAAACAAGACCAGCAAAGCCACCTGATGTGCCGACAATCCTGATAGGAGTCGCACGTATCTCGTTCTCAGGGCACACTGGATGGGAAAGATGTCGGGTTGGCATAGACCCTGGTTGCCCAGGGGGCCAACACTTAGAGAAGCACTGGCCCGGGGGGGGGGGGGGTAAAAACGGGGGGGTAAAAATAAAGATGACCCTCGGTTGGCCGACCCAAGGGAAGGGTAATAGGTTGTTAGGCAAATGTAAAACCAAGGTTGGGCCTTGCTGGAGGAGTTTTATTCAAGGCGAACTGTCAAGGGGTTCCCATAACACCCAACTGCGTAAGGAATGCAAAATCAAGGAACATAACACCAGTATGATGGAAACTAGGGCGGCAAGAGTGGAACAAAACACCACGCATAAGGCTGAGCGTTCCACCCTTTACCAAGTATATAGATGCATTAATTAAATAAGAGATATACCGATATCCCAACATATCCATGTTCCAACATGGAACAAACTTCAACTTCACCTGCAACTAACAACGCTATAAGAGGGGCTGAGCAAAAGCAATAACTTAGCCAAATAACGGTTTGCTAGGAAGGTGGGTTAGAGGCTTGACATGGCAATATGGGAGGCATGATATAACAAGTGGTAGGTAGCGCGACATAGCGATAGAACGAACAACTAGCAATCAAATATAGAAGTGATTTAGAGGGTATGGTCATCTTGCCTGAGATCCCGCAAGGAAGAAGAATGAGTCCATGAAGAAGACAAACGGACGTAGTCGAACGGATCCTCACAAACGCGACGTTACCAGAACTAACAAGAAGAAGCAACACCGGAAAAAAGTAAACAACATAGTAAACAACCATCATATAAACATGGCATGATGCACAACCAAGTATGATGCATGTCCGGTTTAAATATGCATGGCATGGCAAAGTGCAACAAACAACACTACAAATTAAGTGGAGCTCAATATGCAACGGAGTTGCATATTGAAGAAAACACCACATTCAAACATTTAGTTCACTCTCGTTTATGTACCCAACAATATTAAATGTTGTTAAACATGGAAAGAGGTGAAGCATAATAAAACTACCTATCTAGGCAAGTTTAAATGAGGCCGAAAATAACAAACAACAATTCTGAAAAATCCTCATGTGCATATTTTAAAGTTGGTACTGTTCTGCCCTATACACAGTTTTAGAGTTGTTAAACATGAAAAGTACTGCCACCATGTTAATCTAGGCATTTTTCTACCCCATTTACATATAAAGATTAGTTAAAATGGAGCTACGGTTAATTAGTTATGAATTTAATCATTTTAACATGGCATTAAAGCAAATTAAACACAAAGAACATTTTAAACATTTTTAACATGGATGAAAGTGGCATATTATGAAACTAGATGAAATTCTAGGCATTTTGCATATAAAGTTTATTGGGTTCCGATGCACGGGTGAAAAGTTATTATATGCATGATCCTAGGGACTAATCTGCAAAACTGATCTCTCTGAAAAATAGGGAAAAATCGCCAAACGGGAAAAAAACTACACGGGCCAAATCTGAGGCGGACTGGGCTTCTCACCACGGCACTTGGGCCTGCTTGGTGGTGTACTGGGGTGGCTGAAGGGCGCGGCTGGGGCCCTACGCCGGTCGCAGCTGGACCTTGCTGCATCGAATGAGGAGGTGCGGGGGTCACGGTCAACGCGCTCGCTCCTGGACAGGATGAGAAGCAGGGCACGGAGGTGAGGCAATGCAGACGGTGGTCAATGATTGTGGCACGACGCGGCAGGAGCTCCGGTGACGGATCGGAGCAGGAAGGCCGGGAACAGACCGAGGTGCTCCAGATCCGACGGATCCCCACCGGGTCGGGCAAAGAACGCGACCGGCGGCGAGCTCCACAGGCGGTGGTGGTTCCTATAGGCAGCAATGGAGGAAGGGGAGTCTGGTGAGAGAGAGGAGAGAAACGGGGAAGGAGAGGGGATGGCGACCTATGGGGTGCCAGCGACAAGGCGGAGCACGACGGCGGCGAGGATACGGCGTCCGCGGGGTTGGGGCGAGGTAGAGGAGCGCTCGGGCGCTGCTGCTTCTTGGGGTGGAGCGGGAGGAGACGAGGCCCTTGCTCGGGCGGGCGATGGCGCAGATCCGGGCCTCGGGGCCCAGATCAGGGTCCGGGCGGGCCTCGCGCGAGTTCCGTGGGCCGCGGTGGTGGGAGGCGACGTGGCAGTCTCCTGCTGGTTGGGAACGGCGGCGCAGGCGGCGGCTGGCCAATCGGGGCGCGCCAAGTGTCACGGTGGAGGTAGAGGGCGCCGGAATCGAAGGAGAAGGTGGGAGGTGGCGGTGGCTGCTGATTGGAGGGGCACGGATTTTGAGGAGGAGGAAGGACACGGTCGAAAATGGCAGGGGAGACGCCTATATATAGAAAGGGGACTAGGGTTAGGGGTTAGGAGGGGTTTTCATCCGTTTTCGGGTATCGGATCTTGATCCGATGGTCCGGAGCGGTGGGATAAGTCGGTGGGCTGATTGTGGCTGTGCAGAAGGCCTCAGGCTGAGAGGAGAGAAGAGAATAGTAGCCCGACAACGGTTTCCGGAGACCGAAAACGTCCGACATATGACCGGCTATAATGCCGCTATATGTTTAACGGTTGAGCTATCAAACGAGCTTCGAATGCGATGAAACTTGGCAGGCGGCCTACTGACAATAAAACAACACCGGACGCCAACTTTAATCCGAATCCAAGAACATTTTCCGGCCACTTACAAAATAATATTTCGTACATGTCGCGGGCGCGTGCAAGTGTGTCTGGGCTCAGAACGGACAATAGAAAGAACTGGGAGACCCACGAATGCAAGTTTTGAAAACATGCAGATGCAATGCGGATGATGACATGGCAAGGTGCAACACACAAGCAAATGACATGGCAAAGACAGCGAATAACTGGAAGACACCTGGCGCAATGGTCTCGGGGCGTTACACTCCCGCACCCCCCTCTTTACCCTATAGATTCATAAATATTCCAAAAACCCTTGGGGTAAACCTAGATCAGAAGTTCTACCGCCGCAAGGCTCTATACCCATTGAAAACCAATCTAGACCCTTTCTGGCACCCTGCCGGAGGGGGGAATCATCTCCGGTGGCCGTCTTCATCATCCCGGCGGCCACCACGATGAGGAGGGAGTAGTCCACCCTCGGGGCTGAGGGTTTGTACCAGTAGCTACGTGTTTAATCTCTCTCTCTCTCTCTCGTGTTCTTGAGATGTCACGATCTTGATGTATCACGGGCTTTGTTAATATAGTCGGATCATATGGTGTTTTCCCCTCTCTATCTTGTTGTGATGAATTGAGTATTTCCCTATGAGATGTCGTTGTTATCGGATTGAATACTTTTATGGATTTGAGAACACTTGATATCTGTATTGCAATTGAATACTCGTGGTGACAATGGGGTATCGTATTGATTCACTTGATATATGTTTTGGCACTCAACTCGCGGATTCCCGAGGTGAGTAATCTATGCATATGGGTTGATGCACATTCTTGTCTTTGTTTCTCCGGTAGAAATCTTGGGGCACTCTTTGAAGTTCTTTGTGTTGGATTGAATATTATGAATCTGAATTTGCTTTGGTGTTATTTTAGTACGAACTCTTGGTTAGATCGATCAGAAAGAATAGCTTCATGTTATTTTAGTACGAACTCTAGGATAGATCGATCAGAAAGAATAGTTTTGAGGTGGTTTCGTACCCCACAAACAATTCCGTCTTATGTTCTCCGCTAGATAGGAACTTTGGAGTGATTCTTCGTTGCACGTTGAGGGACGGTTATATGATCTAATTATATTAGCACTTTTGAGAGTTTGCACTAGTGAAAGTACGGACCCTAGGCCTTGTTTTTAAGCATCGCAATACCCTTTTTATGCCCGTTTACTATTTGCTACCTTGCTGTTTTTTATTTATTCAGATTATAAAAATATATTTCTACCATCAATATTACACTTTTATCACCATCTCTTCGCCGAACTAGTGCACCTATACAATTTGCCATTGTATTGGATGTGTTGGGGACACAAGAGATTTCCTGTATTTGGTTGCAAGGTCATTTGAGAGAGACCATCTTCATCCTACACCTCCCACGGATTAATAAACCTGTTGGGCAACGCAGTATATCAAATTTTTTTCCTACGATCACACAAGATCTATCTAGGAGATGCATAGCAACAAGAGGGGAGAGTGTGTCCATGTACCCTCGTAGACCGAAAGCGGAAGCGTTTAGTAACGCGGTTGTTGTAGTCGAATGTCTTCACGATTCAATTGATCCAAGCACCAAACGTACGGCACCTCCATGTTCTGCACACGTTCAGAACGATGACGTCCCTCAAGATCTTGATCCAGTTGAGGACAAGGGAGAGTTCCGTCAGCACGACGGCGTGGCGACGGTGATGATGAAGTTATCGGCGCAGGGCTTCGCCTAAGCACTATGACGATATGACCGAGGTGGTAAACTGTGGAGGGGGGCACCGCACATGGCTAAGAGATGTCTGTTGTGCATTTGGGGTGCCCGTCCCCCCGCCTCTGTATATAAAGGGGGAGGAGGAGGTGGCCGGCCTAAGGGGGCGCGCCATAAGGGGGGAGTCCTACTTGGACTCCTAGTCCAAGAAGGATTCGGCCCCCCTCCTTCCTCCCACCGGAGAGGGAAAAGGGGAAGGGAGAGAGAGGGAGAAGGAAAGAGGGGGCCCAGTCCCCTCCCCTAGTCCAATTCGGTTTGGGCAAGGGGGGGCGCCCCTCTCACGTGGCCTTTCTCCTCTCCTCCAATAAGCCCAATAGGCCCAATACTTCTCCCGGGGGGTTCCGGTAACCTCCCGGTACTTCGGAAAAATGCCCAAACCACTCGGAACCATTCAGATGTCCGAATGCAACCTTCCAATATATGAATCTTTGCCTCTCGACCATTTTTAGACTCCTCGTCATGTCCATGATCTCATCCGGGACTCCGAACAAACTTCGGTCAACAAATCACATAACTCATAATACAAATCGTCATCGAACGTTAAGCGTGCGGACCCTACGGGTTCGAGAACTATGTAGACATGACCGAGACACATCTCCGGTCAATAACCAGTAGTGGAACCTAGATGATCATATTGGTTCCTACATATTCTACAAAGATCTTTATCGGTCAAACCGCATAACAACATACGCCATTCCCTTTGTCATCGGCATGTTACTTGCCCGGGATTTGATCGTCGGTATCATCATATCTAGTTCAATCTCGTTACCGACAAGTCTCTTTACTCGTCCTGTAATGCATCATCCCGTAACTAACTCATTAGTCACATTGCTTGCAAGGCTCATAGTGATGTGCATTACCGAGAGGGCCCAGAGATACCTCTCCGATACATAGAGTGACAAATCCTAATCTCGATCTATGCCAACTCAACAAACACCATCGGAGACACCTGTACAACATCTTTATAATCACCCAATTATGTTGTGACGTTTGATAGCACACAAGGTGTTCCTCCGGTATTTGGGAGTTGCATAATCTCATAGTCAGAGGAACATGTATAAGTCATCAAGAAAGCAATAGCAATAAAACTAAACGATCGTTATGCTAAGCTAACGGATGGGTCTTGTCCATCACATCATTCTCTAATGATGTGATCCCGTTCATCAAATGACAACACATGTCTATGGTCAGGAAACTTAACCATCTTTGATTAACGAGCTAGTCAAGTAGAGGCTTACTAGGGACACTTTGTTTTGTCTATGTATCCACGCATGTATCAAGTTTCTGGTTAATACAATTCTAGCATGAATGATAAACATTTATAATGATATAAGGAAATATAAATAACAACTTTATTATTGCCTCTAGGGCATATTTCCTTCAGTCTCCCACTTGCACTAGAGTCAATAATCTAGTTCACATTGCATTGTGATTTAACACCAATAGTTCACATCTTTATGTGTTTAGTTCACATCGCCATGTGACCAATACCCAAAGGGTTTTACTAGAGTCAATAATCTAGTTCACATCGCTATGTGATTAACACCAAAAAAGTACTAAGGTGTGATCATGTTTTGCTTGTGAGAGAAGCTTAGTCAATGGGTCTGTCACATTCAGAGCCGTATGTGTTTTGCAAATTTTCTATGTCTACAATGCGCTGCATGGAGCTACTCTAGCTAATTGCTCCCACTTTCAATATGTATCCAGATTGAGACTCAGAGTCATCTAGATCGGTGTAAAATCTTGCATTGACGTAACTCTTTACGATGAACTCTTTATCACCTCCATAACCGATAAATATCTCCTTAGTCTTCTAAGGATAATTTTGACCGCTGTCCAATGATCCACTCCTGGATCAATATCGTACCCCCTTGCCAAACTCATGGAAAGGTAGACAACATAGCATACTTTATAGAACCTATGGCTGAGGCATAGGGAATGACTTTCATTCTCTTTCTATTTTCTGTCGTGGTCATGTTTTGAGTCTTACTCAACTTTACTCCTTGCAATACAGGCAAGAACTCCTTCTTTGACTGTTCCATTTTGAACTACTTCAAAATCTTGTCAAGGTATGTACTCATTGAAATATCTTATCAAGCGTCTTGATGTATCTCTATAGATCTTGATGCCCAATTTGTAAGAAGCTTACCAAGGTCTTTTTTTGAAAAACTCCTTTCAACACTCCTTTATGCTTTTCAGAAAATTCTACATCATTTTCGATCAACAATATGTCATTCACATATACTTATCAGAAAGGTTTTAGTGCTCCGACTCACTTTCTTGTAAATATAGGCTTCACGGCAAGTCTGTATAAAATAATATGCTTTCATCAACTCATCAAAGCGTATATTCCAACTCCGAGCTGCTTGCACCAGTCCATAGATGGATCGCTGGAGCTTGCACATTTTGTTAGCACCTTTAGGATTGACAAAACCTTCTAGTTGTATCATATACAACTCTTCTTTAATAAAACCATTAGGGAATGCAGTTTTGACATCCATTTATCAGATTTCATAAAATGTGGCAATTTCTAACATGATTCGGACAGACTTTAAGCATCGATACGAGTGAGAAAATCTCATCGTAGCCAACACCTTGAACTTGTCAAAAACCCTTTTCGACTAGTCGAGCATTGTAGATAGTAACACTACTATCAGCGCCCGTGTTCCTCTTGAAGATCCATTTATTCTCAATGGCTTGCCGATCATCGGGCAAGTCCACCAAAGTCCACACTTTGTTCTCATACATGGATTCTATCTCAGATTTCATGGCCTCAAGCCATCTATCGGAATCTGGGCTCATCATCGCTTCCTCATAGTTTGTAGGTTCATCATGGTCTAGTAACATGACTTCCAGAATAGGATTACCGTACCACTCTACTACCTCTTGAGCACTGTGTTGGTTTTCCCTTGAAGAGGAAAGGGTGATGCAGCAAAGTAGCGTAAGTATTTCCCTCAGCTTTTGAGAACCAAGGTATCAATCTAGGAGACTACACGCAAGTCCCTCGTACCTACACAAACAAATAAGAACCTCGCAACTAACGCGATAAAGGGGTTGTCAATCCCTTCACGGTCACTTACGTGAGTGAGATCTGATAGAGATAATAAGATAAATATTTTTGGTATTTTTATGATATAGATAGGAAAGTAAAGATTGCAAAATAAAATAGATTGGAAACTTATATGATAAAAGATAGACCCCGGGCCATAGGTTTCACTAGTGGCTTCTCTCAAGATAGCATAAGTATTATGGTGGGTGAACAAATTACTGTTGAGCAATTGATAGAAAAGTGCATAATTATGAGAATATCTAGGCATGATCATGTATATAGGCATCACGTCCGCGACAAAGTAGACCGAAACAATTCTGCATCTACTACTATTACTCCACACATCAACCGCTATCCAGCATGCATCTAGAGTATTAAGTTCATAAGAATAGAGTAACGCATTAGGCAAGATGACATGATGTAGACTCAAGCAATATGATATAAACCCCATCTTTTTATCCTCGATGGCAACAATACAATACGTGCCTTGCTGCCCTTGCTGTCACTGGGAAATGACACCGCAAGATTGAACCCAAAGCTAAGCACTTCTCTCATTGCAAGAAAGATCAATCTAGTAGGCCAAACCAAACGGATAATTCAAAGAGACTTGCAAAGATAACCAATCATACATAAAATATTCAGAGAAGAATCAAATATTTCATAGAGAAACTTGATCATAAACCCACAATTCATCGGATCTCGACGAACACACCACAAAAAGAATTGCATCGAATAGATCTCCAAGAAGATCGAGGAGAACTTTGTATTGAGATCCAAAGAGAGAGAGAAGAAGCCATCTAGCTAATAACTATGGACCAGAAGGTCTGTGGTAAACTACTCACCCATCATTGGAGAGGCTATGGTGTTGATGTAGAATCCCTCCATGATCGATTGCCCCTCCGGCGGAGTTCCGGAAAAGGCCCCAAGATGGGATCTCTTGGGTACAGAAGGTTGCAGCAGTGGAAATAGGGTTTCTTGGTGCTCCTAGATGTTTTCGGCATATATGGATATATATATATATATATATATATATATATATATATAGGAGGAAGAAGTAGGTCGGTGGAGCTGCAAGGGGCCCACGAGGGTGGGGGCCGCGCCCAGGGGGGCAGGCGCGCCTTCCTGCCTCGTGGCCACCTCATTTCTTTCTTGACGTCTACTCCAATTCCCGTGGATCACATTTGTTCCAAAAATAACTCTCCCGAAGGTTTCATTCCATTTGGATTCCGTTTGATATTCCTTTTCTGCGAAACACTAAAATAGGCAAAAAAACAACAATTTGCACTAGGCCTTGGGTTAGTAGGTTAGTCCCAAAAATAATATAAAAGTGTATAATAAATCCCATTAAACATCCAAAATAGATAATATAATAGCATGGAAGAATAAAAAATTATAGATACGTTGGAGACGTATCACACTCTCGTGCGGATCGTACTCTGGCTGACCTTCGAGGTTCGGTAGTAACTTGATCTGAAGTTTCATGATCATCATCATTAACTTCCTCACTAATTTGTGTAGGCATCACTGGAACTGGTTTCTGTGATGAACCATTTTCCAATTCGAGAGAAGGTACAACTACCTCATCAAGTTCTACTTTCCTCCCACTCACTTCTTTCGAGAGAAACTCCTTCTCTATAAAGGATCCATTCTTAGCAATGAATATCTTGCCTTCGGATCTGTGATAGAAGGTGTACCCAACAGTCTCCTTTGGGTATCCTATGAAGAAACATTTCTCCGATTTGGGTTCGAGCTTATCAGGTTGAAGCTTTTTCACATAAGCATCGCAGCCCCAAACTTTAAGAAATGACAACTTAAGTTTCTTGCCAAACCACAGTTCATATGGTGTCGTCTCAACGGATTTAGATGGTGCCCTATTTAACGTGAATGAAGTTGTCTCTAATGCATAATCCCCAAAAACGATGGTGGTAAATCGGTAAGAGGCATCATAGATCGCACCATATCTAATAAAGTACGGTTACGACGTTCAGACACACCATTGCGCTATGGTGTTCCAGGTGGTGTGAGTTGTGAAACTATTCCACATTGTTTTAAATGAAGTCCAAAACTCATAACTCAAATATTCGCCTCTACGATCAGATCACGGAAACTTTATTTTCTTGTTACGATGATTTTCCACTTCACTCTAAAATTCTTTGAACTTTTCAAAATGATTCAGACTTGTGTTTTATTAAGTAGATATACCTATATCTGCTCAAATCAACTGTGAAGGTTAGAAAATATCGATACCCACCACGAGCCTCAACACTCATCGGACCGCATACATCGGTATGTATTATTTCCAATAAGTCAGTGGCTCACTCCATTGTTCCGACGAACGGAGTTTTAGTCATCTTGCACATGAGGCATGGTTCGCAAGTATCAAATGATTCAAAATCAAGTGATTCCAAAAGCCCATCTTCATGGAGTTTCTTCATGCGCTTTACACCAATATGATCGAAACGACAGTGCCACAAATATGTTGTACTATCATTATCAACTTTGCATCTTTTGGCATCAATATTATGAATATGTGTATCACTACGATCGAGATTCAATGAACCATTTACATTGGGTGTATGACCATAGAAGGTTTTTATTCATGTACATAGAACAACAATTATTCTCTGACTTAAATGAATAACCATATCGCAATAAACATGATCCAATCATATTCATGCTCAACGCAAACACCAAATAACATTTATTTAGGTCCAACACTAATCCCGATGATAGAGGGAGTGTGCGATGGTGATTTTATCAACCTTGGAATCACTTCCAACACACATCGTCACCTCGCCCTTAACTAGTCTCTGTTCATTTTGCAACTCCTGTTTCGAGTTACTAATCTTAGCAACTGAACCGGTATCAAATACCCTGGGGTTACTATGAACACTAGTAAAGTACACATTAATAACATGTATATCAAATATAAGTTTCACTTTGCCATCCTTCTTATCTGCCAAGTATTTGGGGTAGTTCCGCTTCCATTGACCATTCCCTTTGCAGTAGAAGCATTCAGTTTCAGGCATAGGTCTAGCTTTGGGTTTCTTCACGGGAGTGGCAACTTGCTTGCCATTCTTTCCTGAAGTTCCCTTTCTTTTCCTTTGCCCCTTTTCTTGAAACTAGTGGTCTTGTTAACCATCAACACTTGATGCTCTTTCTTGATTTCTATCTTCGCCAATTTTAGCATCGCGAAGAGCTCGGGAATCATTTTTGTCACCCCTTGCATATTATAGTTCATCACGAAGTTATAGTACTTGGTGATAGTGACTAGAGAACTCTATCAATCACTATCTTATCTGGAAGATTAACTCCCACTTGATTCAAGTGACTATAGTACTCAGACATTCTGAGCACATGCTCACTGGTTGAGCTATTCTCCTCCATCTTGTAGGCAAAGTACTTGTCAGAGGTCTCATACCTCTTGACTCGGGCATGAGTCTGAAATACCAATTTCAACTCTTGGAACATCTTATATGCTCCGTAGCGTTCAAAACGTTTTTTAAGTCCCGGTTATAAGCCGTAAAGCATGGCGCACTAAACTATCAAGTAGTCATCAAACCGAGCTTGCCAAACGTTCATAACGTCTGCATCTGCTCCTGCAATAGGTCTGTCACCTAGCGGTGCATCAAGGACATAATTCTTCTGTGCAGCAATGAGGATAATCCTCAGATCACGGATCCAGTCCGCATCATTGCTACTACCATATTTCAACTTATTTTTCTCTAGGAACATATCAAAAATAAACGGGTAGCTATAACGTGAGCCATTGATCTACAACATAATTTGCAAATACTATCAGGACTAAGTTCATGATAAATTAAAGTTCAATTAATCATATTACTTAAGAACTCCCACTTAGATAGACATCCCTCTAGTCATCTAAATGATCATGTAATCCATATCAACTAAACCATGTCCGATCATCACATGAGATGGAGTAGTTTTCAATGGTGAACATCTCTATGTTGATCATATCTACTATATGATTCATGTTCGACCTTTCGGTCTCAGTGTTCCGAGGCCAAATCTGCATATGCTAGGCTTGTCAAGTATAACCCGAGTATTCCACGTGTGCAAAACGGGCTTGCACCCGTTGTATGTGAACGTAGAGCTTATCACACCCGATCATCACGTGGTGTCTCGGCACGACGGACTGTAGCAACAGTGCATACTCAGGGAGAACACTTATACCTTGAAATTTAGTGAGGGATCATCTTATAATGCTACCGTCATACTAAGCAAAATAAGATGCATAAAGGATAAACATCACATACAATCAAAAGATGTGACATGATATGGCCATCATCACCTTGTGCCTTTGATCTCCATCTCCAAAGCACCATCATGATCTCCATCGTCACCAGCATGACACCATGATCTCCATCATCTTGATCTCTATCAACGTGTCGTCACATGGTTGTCTTGCCAACTATTGCTTTTGCAACTATTGCTATCGCATAGCGATAAAGTAGAGCAATTATATGGTGCTTGCATCTTATGCAATAAAAAGACAACCATAAGGCTCCTGCCAGTTGCCGATAACTTTTAAAAAACATGATCATCTCCTACAACAATTTATATCTCATCACGTCTTGACCATATCACATCACAACATGCCATGCAAAAACAAGTTAGACGTCCTCTACTTTGATGTTGCGAGTTTTACGTGGCTGCTACGGGCTTCTATCAAGAACCGTTCTTACCTACACATCAAAACCACAACGATTTTTCGTCAAGTGTGCTGTTTTAACCTTCAACAACGATCTGCCGTAGTCAAACTCGATTCAACTAAAGTTGGAGAAACAGACACCCGCCAGCCACCTGTGTGCGAAGCACGTCGGTAGAACCAGTCTCATGAACGCAGTAATGTAATGTCGGTCCGGGCCGCTTCATCCAACAGTACCGCCGAATCAACGTAAGACATTGGTGGTAAGCAGTATGACTATTATCGCCCACAACTCTTTGTGTTCTACTCGTGCATATAACATCTACGCATAGACCTGGCTCTGGTACCACTGTTGGGTAACGCAGTATATCAAAAAAATCCTACAATCATGCAAGATCTATCTAGGAGATGCATAGCAACGAGAGGGGAGAGTGTGTCCATGTACCCTCGTAGACCGAAAGCGGAAGCATTTAGTAATGCGGTTGATGTAGCCGAGCATATTCACGATTCAACCGATCCAAGCACCGAACGTACGACACCTCCGTGTTCTGCACACGTTCAGCATGATGACGTCCCTCGAGCTCTTGATCCAGTTGAGGACGAGGGAGAGTTCCATCAGCACGACGGCGTGGCAACGGTGATGGTGAAGTTACCAGCGCAGGGCTTCGCCTAAGCACTAAGACGATATGACCGAGGTGGTAAACTGTGGAGGGGGGCACCGCACACGGCTAAGATATGTATGTTGTGCCTCTAGGGTGCCCCTCCCCCCGCCTCCGTATATAAAGGGGGGAGGAGGAGGTGGCTGGCCTAAGAGGGCGCGCCATAAGGGGGAGTCCTACTTTGACTCCTAGTCCAAGTAGGATTCGGCCTCCCTCCTTCCTTCCACTAGAGAGGGAAAAGGGGAAGGGAGAGAGAGGGAGAAGAAAAGAGGGGGGGGCGGCCCCATCCCCTAGTCCAATTCGGTTTGGGCAAGGTGGGGGGGGGCGCCCCTCTCACATGGCCTTTATCCTCTCCTCCAATAAGGCCCAATAGGCCCAATACTTCTCCCGGGGAGTTCCGGTAACCTCCCGGTACTCCGGAAAAATTCCCAAACCACTCGGAACCATTCCGATGTCCGAATGCAACCTTCCAATATATGAATCTTTACCTCTCGACCATTTTGAGACTCCTCGTCATGTCCGTGATCTCATCTAGGACTCCAAACAAACTTCAGTCATCAAATCACATAACTCATAATACAAATCGTCATCGAACGTTAAGCGTGCGGACCCTACGGGTTCGAGAACTATGTAGACCTGACCGAGACACATCTCCGATCAATAACCAATTGCGGAACCTGGATGCTCATATTGGCTCCTACATATTCTACGAAGATATTTATCGGTCAAACCGCATAACAACATACGTCATTCCCTTTGTCATCGGTATGTTACTTGCCTGAGATTCGATCATTGGTATCATCATACCTAGTTCAATATCGTCACCAGAAAGTCTCTTTACTCATTCCGTAATGCATCATCCCGTAAGTAACTCATTTGTTACATTGCTTGCAAGGCTCATAGTGATGTGCATTACCGAGAGGGCCCAGAGATACCTCTCCGATACACGGAGTGACAAATCCTAATCTCGATCTATGCCAACTCAACAAACACCATCGGAGACACCTGTAGAGCATCTTTATAATCACCCAGTTACATTGTGACATTTGATAGAACACAAGGTGTTCCTCCAGTATTTGGGAGTTGCATAATCTCATAGTCAGAGGAACATGTATAAGTCGTGAAGAAAGCAATAGCAATAAAACTAAATGATCATTATGCTAAGCTAACGGATGGGTCTTGTCCATCACATCATTCTCTAATGATGTGATCACATTCATCAAATGACAATACATGTCTATGGTCAGGAAACTTAACCATCTTTTATTAACGAGCTAGTCAAGTAGAGGCATACTAGGGACACTTTGTTTTGTCTATGTATCCACACATGTATCAAGTTTCCGGTTAATACAATTCTAGCATGAATAATAAACATTTATCATGATATAAGGAAATATAAATAACAACTTTATTATTGCCTCTAGGGCATATTTCCTTCAAAACCTTAGGTCATCCACTTGAGGGAAAATTGCTACTGTCCTACAAAACTCTGCGCTTGGAGGCCCAATACGTGTCTACAATAATAAAGTTGCGTAGTAGACATCAAGCTCTTTTCTGGCGCCGTTGACGGGGAGGTGAGTGCATGAAGGTATATCTTTAGATCTTGCAATCGAATCTTTTAGTTTCTTGTTTTATCACTAGTTTGGTTTATAAAAAGAAACTACAAAAAATGGAATTGAGGTTGCATCATATGAATCGTCTTTATAATGTATTTTGTGAAAAGGATGGGAAGGATAATTGTGCTCAATTGATAGAAGAAGAATTCAATAGAATGTTTGGTATAAATTATGAGCATGATTGCAATGTTGTTAGTATGAATTATTTGAATATCCATGATGCTAGTGATATGCTAAGCCATAAGCTTGGGGATGATATGTTTGATGAAGATGATATTTTTAGTCCCCCAAGATTTGATGTGCAAATTTGTTATAATGATTGCATGCCTCCTATTTATGATGATTATAATGATGAAAGTGGATTTGGAGAGGTCATGCCTTTATTTAGTGATGAATCCACCATTTTGGATGAGGCTTCAATTGACTATGATAACAAAGTTGCTATTTATGATAATTATGGTGATGACATGTATGCTATAAAGAATAATGATAATCATGAAACTTGTCATCATGCTTTTAATTTTCAATCACATGATAGTTATTTTGTTGAGTTTGCTCCCACTACTATTGATGAGAATAAATTTGCTTATGTGGAGAGTAATAAGTTTTCTATGCTTTTGTGTCATGAAAAGAATGCTTCATGTGACGGTTATATTGTTGAATTTCTTCATGATGCTCCTGAAAATTATTATGAGGGAGGAACTTATGCTTGTAGGAATTGCAATAATATCAAGTTTCCTCTCTATGTGATGAAAATCTTGAAGTTGTGCTTGTTTTGCCTTCCTATGCTAGAAGATTCTTGTTCCCATGAATTATTTGCTCACAAAATCTATATGCATAGGAAGTGGGTCAGGCTTAAATGTTCTTGCCATGTGATTCATGATGCTCCCATTATGTTTCAATTCTTATCTTTTATACGAGCATCATTGAACTCATCATGCCTAGCTAAAAGGCATTAAAGAAAAGCACTTGTTGGGAGACAACCCAAAACTTTTACCTACTATTTTTATGTGTTCACATGATTATGCTACTGTATTAATCATGTTTTGTTGCTTTTGTTTCAATAAAGTGCCAAGTAAAGCCTTTGGAATGATCTATGGTGATAGTTGATTTGATCTTGCTGAAAAACAGAACTTCTGCGCTTAGGAAAATAATTCTCATTTTTAACAGAAGACTGATAAAATGCTGATTATTTTCACAGAAGATTAATAGACAAATTTCCCAGGTTTTCCTATTTTTCAGAATTTTAGGAGTAGCAGAAGTATGGTTGGAGTACAGATTACTATAGACTGTTCTGTTTTTGACAGATTCTGTTTTCAATGCATAGTTTGTTTGTTTCCTACTCCCTCCGTTCCAAATTACTCGTCGTAGAAATGGATGTATCTAGAACTAAAATACATCTAGATACATCCATACCTGCGACAAGTAATTTAGAACGGAGGGAGTAGTTTCTATGGCTTATATTGCTCAATATAAATCGTGGAATTGATATACTACAGTAGGCATTGTGTGAGAACAATTATGAATCTTTTCTTTGATAGTACCAAAGTGAATTGGTTTGCTCTTTATCATACTGATACGTCTCCGTCATATCTACTTTTCCAAACACTTTTGCCCTTGTTTTGGACTCTAACTTGCATGATTTGAATGGAACTAACCCGGACTAACGTTGTTTTCAGCAGAATTGCTATGGTGTTATTTTTGTGCAGAAATAAAAGTTCTCGGAATGACCTGAAAATCAATGGAGAATTATTTTGGAATATATAATAAATATTGGAAGGAAGATCCACGCCAGGGGGGCCTCCACCTGTCCATGAGGGTGGGGGGGTGCGCCCTTCCCCCCTGGGCGCGCCCCCTGCCATGTGGGCCCCCTGACACATCACCGACCTCAACCTTGACTCCATATATTCACTTTCAGGGAGAAAAAACCCAGAGAAAATGATTCATCGCGTTTTATGATACGGAGCCGCCGCCAAGCCCTAAACTCTCTCGGGAGGGCTGATCTAGAGTCCGCTCGAGGCTCCGGAGAGGGGAATCCGTCGCCATCGTCATCATCAACCATCCTCCATCACCAATTTCATGATGCTCACCGCCGTGTGTGAGTAATTCCATCGTAGTCTTGCTGGACGGTGATGGGTTGGATGAGATTTATCATGTAATCGAGTTAGTTTTGTTAGGGTTTGATCCCTAGTATCCACTATGTTCTGAGATTGATGTTGCTATGACTTTGCTATGCTTAATGCTTGTCACTAGGGCCCAAGTACCATGATTTCAGATCTGAACCTATTATGTTTTCATCAATATATGAGAGTTCTTGATCCTATCTTGCAAGTCTATAGTCACCTATTATGTGTTATGATTCATTAACCCCGAAGTGACAATAATCGGGATACTTACCGGTGATGACCGTAGTTTGAGGAGTTCATGTATTCACTATGTGTTAATGCTTTGGTCCGGTGCTCTATTAAAAGGAGGCCTTAATATCCTTAGTTTCCAATAGGACCCCGCTGCCACGGGAGGGTAGGACAAAAGATGTCATGCAAGTTCTTTTCCATAAGCTCATCTGACTATAATCGGAATACATGCCTACATTACATTGGTGAACTGGAGCTAGTTCTGTGTCACCCTAGGTTATGAATGTTACATGATGAACCGCATCCGGCATAATTCTCTATCACCGATCCATTGCCTACGAGCTTTCTATATATTGTTCCTCGCTTATTTACTTTTCCGTTGCTACTGTTATCATCACTATAAAACACCAAAAATATTACTTTTGCTACCATTACCTTTTACCACCATTACCACTACTATCATATTACTTTGCTACTAAATACCTTGCTGCAGATATTAAGTTTCCAGGTGTGGTTGAATTGACAACTCAGCTGCTAATACTTGAGAATATTCTTTGGTTCCCCTTGTGTCCAATCAATAAATTTGGGCTGAATACTCTACCCTCGAAAACTATTGCGATCCCCTATACTTGTGGGTTATCAAGACTATTTTCTGGCGCCATTGCCGGGGAGCATAGCTCTATTCTTTGAGTCACTTGGGATTTATATCTGCTTATCATTATGAAGAACTTAAAATATCCAAGAACCAAGATTTATCCCTCAACTACGAGGGGAGGTAAGGAACTGCCATCTAGCTCTGCACTTGATTCTCCTTATGTTTTGAGTAAGCTTGCGACACCTAAACCTGCTTCTGTTATTAATTCTGATATGTCGCATGTTATTGATGATGCCACTTCTGCTATGCATGATACTTATAATGAAACTACTTCTATGCTTGATACTACTGTGCCACTTGGTGAATTTCTTAATGAACAACTTGCTAGGGCTAGAGAGAATGAATATTGAAACTGATAATATTGATGAAAGTGATGATGAAGATTCTCCCCCTAGATATGAATTACCTGTTGTGCCTAAGGGCTATGTTATGGATGAAGAAACTGCTAGAGATTTTCTTGCTTTCAATGATAAGAGTGATCTTAAGAAATTATTAGCTAAGTTGAAACAAAAAACTCTGAATGCTAGAATGAAATATGATCCTGCTTATGCTACTTCACCTATCTTTGTTACTGATAAGGATTATGAATTCTCTGTCGACCCTGAGATAATTACTTTAGTTGAATCTGATCCTTTCTATGGCTATGAATCTGAAACTGTTGTGGCACATCTTACTAAATTAAATGATATAGCTACCCTGTTCACTAATGATGAGAAAACTCGCTACTATTATATCCTTAAATTATTTCCGTTCTCATTAAAGGGTGATGCTAAGATATGGTTTAATTCTCTTGATCCTGGTTGTGTGTGTAGTCCCCAGGATATGATTTATTACTTCTCTGCTAAATATTTCCCTGCTCATAAGAAACATGCTGCCTTAAGGAAAATATATAATTTTGTGCAAATTGAAGAAGAGAGTCTCCCACAATCTTGGGGGAGGCTTCTCCAATTACTTAATGGTTTGCCTGATCATCCTCTTAAGAAAAATGAAATACTTGATATCTTCTATAATGGACTAATAACCGATGCTTCTAGAGACCACTTGGATAGTTGTGCTGGTTGTGTTTTCAGAGAAAGAACACCAGATGAAGCTAAAATTTTATTGAATAATTTGTTGACTAAAGAAAATAATTGGACACGTCCTAATCCAATTCCTGATTCAATTCCTGAACCAACTCCTAAGCCAACTCCGAAGAAAAGGGGTATTCTATTTCTCAGTCCTGAAGATGTGCAAGAGGCAAAGAAATCTATGAAGGAAAAAGGTATAAAAGCTGAAGATTTTAAGAATTTACCTCCTGTTGAAGAAATACATGGTCTTAATTTACCGTCTATTGAAGAAATACATGGTTTTAATCCATCACCTATTGAATAAACACATGGTCTTGATAACCCGACACAGGTAGTAAAGGTAAATTCTCTCTATAGATAGGATAAAGCTGAATTCCCTCCTACTAAGTTTGCTAGCCAATGCTTAGATGAGTTTGATAAGTTTATGGTTAAGCAAGAAAACTTCAATGCTTATTTTGGTAGAGAATTAAAATGCAATGCTTATATGATTGAACACTTGAGTGATTATATGGCTAATGTTAAAGGTGAACTTAAACTTATTAGTAAACATGCTTCTATGGTTACCACTTAAGTAGAACAAGTACTTAAAGCTCAGAATGATTTGCTCAATGAATTAAATAGTAAGAAAAATGATAATGCTGTTAGAGTTATGACTAGAGGTGGTAAAATGACTCAGGAACCTTTGTATCTAGAGGGCCATCCTAAGAGAATTGAGCAAGATTCTCAGAGATATAATATTGATGCACCTAGTCCTTCTAAAAGGAAGAAAAAGAAAAATGATAGGACTTTGCATGCTTCTAGTGAACCTATTGTTGACACACCTGAGAATCCCAATGATATTTCTATTTCTGATGCTGAAACACAATATGGTAATGAGCATGAACCTAGTGAAAATGTTAATAATGATGCTCATGTTGATGCTCAACCTAGTAATGGTAATGATGTAGAAATTGAACCTGCTGTTGATCTTGATAACCCACAATCAAAGAATCAACGTTATGATAAGAGAGACTTTGTTGCTAGGAAGCACAGTAAAGAAAGAGAACCATGGGTTCAGAAACCCATGCCTTTTCCCCCTAAACCATTCAAGAAAAAGGATGATGAGGATTTTGAGCGCTTTGCTGAAATGATTAGACCTATATTTTTGCGTATGCGTTTGACTGATATGCTTAAAATGAGTCCTTATGCTAAGTACATGAAGGATATTGTTACAAATAAGAGAAAGATACCGGAAGCTGAAATTTCCACCATGCTTGCTAATTATACTTTTAAGGGTGGAATACCTAAGAAACTAGGAGATCCCGGAGTACCAACTATACCATGCTCCATTAAAAGAAACTATGTTAAAACTGCTTTATGTGATCTTGGAGCCGGTGTTAGTGTTATGCCTCTCTATTTATATCGTAGACTTGAATTGAATAAGTTGACACCTACTGAAATATCTTTGCAAATGGGTGATAAATCAACTGCTATACATGTCGGTATTTGTGAGGATGTGCCTGTTGTGGTTGCAAACGTTACTATTTTAACAGACTTTGTTATTCTTGATATTCCCGAGGATGATAGTATGTCTATTATTCTTGGAAGACCCTTTTTGAATACTGCAGGGGCTGTTATTGATTGCACCAAAGGCAATGTCACTTTTCATGTTAATGGTAATGAGCATACGGTACACTTTCCAAGGAAACAACCTCAAGTCCACAGTATCAATTCTATTGAAAAAATTCCATCGATTATTTTTGGAGGTTTTGAATTTCCTCTTCCTACTGTCAAGAAGAAATATGATATTCTTATTATTGGGGATGTGCATATCCCCGTTGAGGTAACCTAGTGTCATTCGAAAATTCTCCGGTTCCATGTTATTCGGAATGAGTTTGTTAACAAGACCTGATCAATCTTGTTAGTGGATTCCTTTTGATGAGCATGAGATGGGTGAATTTAGAAAACACAACTCTCTGTACCCTCTTTTTACTTTCTGTTATTTATATTAAATAAAGCAAAAATAATAATTTCTGTCTATTTTCTGAATTATCCACGCAATAAAAAATACCCCGAAAATAAAAGTTCTCCAAATGCCCTGAAAATTAAATATGATTTTTTCTAGAATATTTGAGAATATCTGGCACTGAAAACACAGCAGGAGGAGCAAGCACCCGGCCATGAGGGTCGAGGGCGCGCCCCTACCTCGTGGGCCCATGGTGCCTCCCCTCCACTTATTCCAGCTACCACACACTCCTTCCTCCCACAAACATCACTAGCCAGCTCAAACCCGAGTCCAAGCTCATTTTGCTGCCATTTTCGATCTCCTTGCTCAAAGCTCCATTCACAAAACTGCTTTGGGGGATTGTTCCTTGGTATGTGACTCCTCCAATGGTCCAATTAGTTTTTGTTCTAGTGCTTTATTCATTGCATATTGTTTCTGCTTAGGTGACCCTGTTCTTGAGCTTGCATGTCAAATTTATATGGTCAAAAGTAGTTTTAATGCATGATATATCCTCTAGGCACTTGTGGGAGTAGTTGCTATCAATATTGTTGAGTTTGGTTCACTTTTATTTTGAAGTTACTAAAAATTTCAGATATTTTCAGAAAAAGATGAAGAGATTTTTGAGGGGCTCATCGAGCCGAAGCTCGAAGGATAAGCAAAGTGAGGAGGATAAGAGGCCCAAGTATAATCTCCCTCGCAGCGCGGAGGTCCGACCGTGTGAATGGCCTTGTGATAATTTCTTGAGAGCAGCCGGGATTTATGATGATTTCTATGAATTGGCTGAGAATGCAGGCCTCACCGCCTTCCTCCACGACCAACGCGAACAGTATCTCTTACTCACCAATATCTTTGTGCAAAACTTTCATTTACATGCTAGGAGCTCACCACCTACGGTGGAATTTTATTTATATGATGAGCATAAGGAGATGTCACTTCGTGATTTTTGTCGGGTTTGTTTGATCCCTTTTGAGGGCAGTGTAGAGGAACCACATCGAGACGATGTGGATGGGTTTATTGATACCATTGCTATAGGGGAAACGAGGAAGGTTTCCGACGCACGAATTACTAGCATATACTTTCCTGTTCTACGTTACTTTGCTATATTTGCTAGTAGATGCTTAATTGGGCACGGAAACTGTGGAAACCTGAGTGCCCTTGATATTGTTATTTTGTGCCATGCCTTATTTCGTGATGACACATTTAGTTTGGGCGCTATTGTTGCAAAGCGGTTAGATCTTAACCGTACTAAGGGCCCCGTCCTTGGAGGCATCTTCGCCTCGCGCCTCGCTGCACATTTTAACATACCTATTCGGCATTATGAGAAAGAAGAAAAATTGCTCCCTCCTGTTTTTCTAGATTATAAGAGTATGGTAGCACATGATTTTATTGTTAAGAATAGGGAAAAGGCGCTTAAGTACAAATTAATATTTGGTAAAAATCATCCTGAGACTATTACCTTGCCTGCTCCTTCCTTGTTTGATTTATCTGCAGGTAAGTACCTTGTTCCATTGGAGGCCATTCATGCCTACTGGAACCCTACATCTGCTACAGAGCCAGAGTCAGAACCACAATTTGATCCTCCACGACAGTCTGATTACCAATGGGATCCGAAGGTGATTGCCAACCAGTGGCAATCCGAGGCTTCTTCACAGTACGACCCCAACTATTACTATGGATATCCGCCAGGCCAGCCGTGGCCACAGACCAACTTAGGCCAAAAGTCTAAGCTTGGGGGAGTATGTATTTCTCACCAACATTACATTTATGTTCACACACTCATGCTAGTTGTCGGTGCTCATACTTTTTGATTGTATCATCCATGCTAGTTTATTTTCCTTTTTGTGCTTTCTTCTTGTGTGTTTAATAAACCTTAATAAAAACAAAAAAATTAGTTGTAGCCCTTAATTAGTTTACTTTCCATGCTTGTAGTAGTAATTAAAAAGAAAACCCCAAAAGATTTCTCATTCTTCTTTTGCTTGTTGGGAGCTTTCCCGTGTAAATAGTTTTATTTCTTTTCATTGGGGTTGAGAGGAGAAGACCATAATTAAAATGTTAAAGTGGTCTTCTCATGTTAAAATGATAATTGATCTGACAAAGAGCCCATATTACCTTGTCTTCTCTCTTGAATTGAATGCTTGCAGATTCCAGCTTAGTCCAACACACGTGCACTATTATTATTATTCACATTGTTCGGTCGTGCAAGTGAAAGGCAATAATGATGATTATATGATGAACTTATTGAGATGAGAAAAGCTGGTATGAACTCAACCTCTCTTGTTTTTGCAAATATGATTAGTTCATCGTTCCTGATTCAGCCTATTATGAATAAACATGTTTGCAATGACAATTAGATATTATAGTTGCCTATGCCATGCTTAATTAGCTAGGAGCTTATAATGGTTTACCTTGCATGCCAACATGTTATTAAAATGGTTTTGATGTGGTATGATAGGTTGGTATCCTCTTTTGAACGATTCGAGTGGCTTGACTTGGCACATGTTCACGCATGTAGTTCAAACAAAATCAACATAGCCTCTACGATATTTATGTTCATGGTGCACTATATCCTACTCATGCTTGCATTCGGTGTTGATTAATTTTAATGCATGTTCATGACTGTTGTCGCTCTCTAGCTGGTCGCTTCCCAGTCTTTTGCTAGCCTTCACTTGTACTAAGCGGGAATACTGCTTGTGCATCCAATTCCATAAACCCCAAAGTTATTCCATATGAGTCCACCATACCTACCTATATACGGTATCTACCTGCCGTTCCAAGTAAATTTGTATGTGCCAAACTCTAAACCTTCAAATAAACATTCTGTTCTGTATGCTCTAATAGCTCATGTATCAACTAGGGTTGTCTGTATCTTCCATGCTAGGCGGGTTATTCTCAAGAGGAGTGGACTCCGCTCCTCACTCACGAGAAAATGGCTGGTCACCGGGATGCCCAGTCCCATGCTTTACGCAAATCAAATCAAAATAATTGCAAACAAAACTCCCCCGGGACTATTGTTAGTTGGAGGCACTCGTTGTTTCGAGCAAGCCATGGATTGATGCTTGTTGGTGAAGGGGGAGTATAAACTTTACCATTCTGTTTGGGAACCGCTTATAATGTGTGTAGCATGGAAGATATCGCCATCTCTCAGTTGTTATGTTGACAATGAAAGTATACCGCTCAAAATATTATTCATATCTATTTCAAAATCGAGCTCTGGCACCTCTACAAATCCCTGCTTCCCTCTGCGAAGGGCCTATCCATTTACTTTTATGCTGAGTCATCCTCCTCTTATTAGAAAGCACCAGTTGGAGAGCACCACTGTCGTTTGCATTCATTATTGTTAGTTTACATTGAGTATGACTTGACTGGATCTCTTTTACCATGAATTACAATGTCTAGTCAGTCCTTGATCTTTAAAGGTGCTCTGCATTTATGTTTTGCGGTCTCAAAAAGGGCTAGCAAGATACCATCATGTTATATCATATCATGATTGTTTTGAGAAAGTGTTTTCATCCGAGATTCATTATTATTGCTCGCTAGTTGATTATGCCATTGATATGAGTAAACATGAGACCTAAATGTTATTGTGACTATGGTTAGTTCACAATATTTGCTGAAAACTTGAATGCTGGCTCTATATATTTAAAACAACAAGAGCAAATAGAGTTTGTAAAAGTTTTCCTTTATCACTTTCATTTTATCAATTGAATTGCTTGAGGACAAGCAAAGGTTTAAGCTTGGGGGAGTTGATACGTCTCCGGCGTATCTACTTTTCCAAACACTTTTGCCCTTGTTTTGGACTCTAACTTGCATGATTTGAATGGAACTAACCCGGACTGATGCTATTTTCAGTAGAATTGCCATGGTGTTCTTTTTGTGCAGAAATAAAAGTTCTCGGAATGACCTGAAAATCAACGGAGAATTATTTTGGAATATATAATAAATACTGGAAGGAAGATCCACGTCAGGGGGGCCTCCACCTGTCCACGAGGGTGGTGGCGTGCCCTACCCCTGGGCGCGCCTCCCTGCCTCGTGGGCCCCCTGACGCTCCACCGACCTCAACCTTGACTCCATATATTCACTTTCGGGGAGAAAAAAACCAGAGAGAAGGATTCATCGCGTTTTACGATACGAAGCCACCGCCAAGCCCTAAACTCTCTCGGGAGGGCTGATCTGGAGTCCGTTCGGGGCTCCGGAGAGGGGAATCCGTCGCCATCGTCATCATCAACCATCCTCCATCACCAATTTCATGATGCTCACTGCCGTGCGTGAGAATTCCATCGTAGGCTTGCTGGACGGTGATGGGTTGGATGAGATTTATCATGTAATCGAGTTAGTTTTGTTAGGGTTTGATCCCTAGTATCCACTATGTTCTGAGATTGATGTTGCCATGACTTTGCTATGTTTAATGCTTGTCACTAGGGCCCGAGTGCCATGATTTCAGATCTGAACCTATTATGTTTTCATCAATATATGGGAGTTCTTGATCCTATCTTGCAAGTCTATAGTCACCTATTATGTGTTATGATCCGTTAACCCCGAAGTGACAATAATCGGGATACTTACCGGTGATGACCGTAGTTTGAGGAGTTCATGTATTCACTATGTGTTAATGCTTTGGTCTGGTACTCTATTAAAAGGAGGCCTTAATATCCCTTAGTTTCCAATAGGACCCGCCTGCCACGAGAGGGTAGGACAAAAGATGTCATGCAAGTTCTTTTCCATAAGCACGTATGACTATAATCGGAATACATGTCTACATTACATTGATGAACTGGAGCTAGTTCTATGTCACCCTAGGTTATGACTGTTACATGATGAACCGCATCTGGCATAATTCTCTATCACCGATCCATTGCCTACGAGCTTTCTATATATTGTTCCTCGCTTATTTACTTTTCCGTTGCTACTGTTATCATCACTATAAAACACCAAAAATATTACTTTTGCTACCGTTACCACTACTATCATATTACTTTGCTACTAAATACCTTGCTGCAGATATTAAGTTTCTAGGTGTGGTTGAATTGACAACTCAGCTGCTAATACTTGAGAATATTCTTTGGCTCCCCTTGTGTCGAATCAATAAATTTGGGTTGAATACTCTACCCTCGAAAACTGTTGCAATCCCCTATACTTGTGGGTTATCACATACTAACCTATCTCACGAAGTTCCATTAAGTTTTATGTGATTGAAGTTTTCAATTTTTGGGTGAGATGTCAATACGAGGAGAATAAGGAGTGACAAGACCCTCAGCTTGGGGATTCCCAAGGCACCCCAAGGTAATATTCAAGGAAGATCCAAGCAACTAAGCTTGGGGATGCCCCGGAAGGCATCCCCTCTTTCGTCTCCAACATTATGGGTAACCTCACTTGGAGCTACGTTTTCATTCGTCACATGATATGTGTTTTGCTTGGAGCATCATTTTATTTTTGTCAGGATTTTCTTGCTGTTATTTAGAATAATGTTTTTCATATTTTATTTCAATAAAAGTGGCAATGAAAGCCTTTACTATGCTTATTTTGCAATCCTACATGTTGTTGTTTGAAAACAAAAAGTTTACCGCTGTTGCAAAAATCCCTAGAAAAGTCAGAATGTGATAAAATGTTGGAACCTTTTGAAAAATGAGCTCTGATAAATTTATACAGTGTGGAAAATTTTCATAACTTTTGGAGTTAGGGAAGTATTGATACTCTTGCATTCTTTACAGACTGTACAGTTTTGGTAGATTGCTGTTATGTTTGCATTGTTTGCATATGTTTGCTTTTTTAATGATTCTATTTGAGGATAGGAGTATTAAATATGCAGAGGCATTTAGTATGTAATTGAATAATAATTTTAGTGATTTGCTATAGTAGAGAATGATAAGGTTTTTGCATTGGTTTATACTAACTTATCTCACGAGTTCTTGTTGAGTTTCGTGTGGATGAAGCTTTTGAGATTTAGGAAAACCATGATATGAGAAGAATTAAGGAGACACAAAAGCTCAAGCTTGGGGATTCCCAAGGCACCCCAAGATAATATTTCAAGAAGTCTCAAGCATCTAAGCTTGGGGATGTCCCGATAGGCATCACACCTTTCCTCTTCAACAATTATCGGTTAGTACCGGTTGAGCCTAAGTTTTTGCTTCTTCACATGAGTTGTGCTATTCTAGGAATGTCATTTTATTTTCATTTTGCTTGCTGTTTTAATAAAATACTTAGATCTGAAAGTTTTTAAATAAAATAGAGTCCTCAAATAGTTGCCAGGGAGGCTAGGTAAGCGGCATTCACATCCTGTCAACGAAGCTCTTTTCTATGGAATTGCTCTAGGGCTTCACTTATATATTTTTTTAGCACTGTGTGATTTAGAATTTTTGAATAAATTCTCTATTTCTTCACTTAAATTAATTTGAGAGAAATAAATATTATGCTCATGATCTTCACTTATATCTTTTTGGAGTAGCTTGTCATTTACTCTTGTGCTTCACTTATATCCTATGAGTAAATTGTTGAATGAATTGAATATCATGAAGTTGAAATTATATCATGCCTAGTGGTAGCTTCACATTGGGTTTAGAAAGTGAATATTTTGAGTCTTGACAATCACAATATTGGTCATACAAGCAATTCATGAATAATAGTATAAGGAAGAGAACTTTCACATGCAAATACACTATCATGGAAATCTTCTGTGATTGTGAGCCCCCATCAAAATATTATATGCCAAAATTGTTGACGTTGGACAAGGAAGATAACGTAATGGTTTATGTTTGTTCGTATTCACATAGAAGTTATATTATCATAGATCCTTCAACATGTGGCGCTTGCCCCCATCTCTACTAGCCAAAAATTCCGCACCAAGTAGAGATACTACTTGTGCATCCAAAAACCCTTAAACCCAAATCTTATTTTCAGGAGTCTGATGTCTACTATGCAACTTTATTCTTGTAGACACGTGTTCGGCCTCCAAGCGCAGAGTTTTGTAGGACAGTAGCAATTTTCCCTCAAGTGGATGACCTAAGGTTTATCAATCCATGAGAGGTGTAGGATGAAGATGGTGTCTCTCAAACGACCCTGAACCAAATACAAGAAATATGTTGTGTCCCCAACACACCCAATACAATGGCAAATTTTATAGGTGCACTAGTTCGGCGAAGAGATGGTGATAAAAGTGTAATATGGATGGTAGAAATATAGTTTTATATTCTGAATAAATAAAAATATCAAGGTAGCAAATAGTAAATGGGCACAAAACGGTGTTGCAATGCTTAAAAATAAGGCATAGGGTCCGTACTTTCGCTAGTGCAATCTCTCAACAGTCCTAACATAGTTGGATCATATGATTATCCCTCAAAGTACAACAAAGAATCACTCCCGAGTTCCTATTAGTGGAGAACAAAAGGTAGGAATTGTTTGTAGGGTGCGAAGCCACCTCAAAGTTATTCTTTCCGATCGATCTATTCAAGAGTTCGTACTAAAATAACACAAAGCTATTGTTTCCGTTCGATCTATCCTAGAGTTCGTACTAGAATAACACCAAAGCATATTCATATTGATAATACTCAATCCACGCAAAGAACTATAAAGAGACCCCGAAGTTTCCGTCGGAGAAAAACGTGCATCAACCCCTATGCATAGATTACCGCAATATCACCGCGGGAATCCGCGAGTTGAATGCCATAACATATATCAAGTGAATCAATAAGATACCCCAATTGTCACCTTAAGAATTCATACCGCAAGACATATATCATGTGTTCTCATCTCTGAATATTCAATCCGACAAGACAAAACTTCAAAGGGTAAAGATTCAATTCGTCACAACAAGAGTATAGAGGGGAGAAACATCATATGATTCGACTATATTAACAAAGCCATGATATAGATCACGAGAGAGAGAGAGAGAGATTGAACACATAGCTACTGGTACAAACCCTCAGCCCCGAGGGTGGACTACTCCCTCCTCATCGTGGTGGTCGCCGGGATGATGAAGATGGCCACCGGAGATGATTCCCCCCTCCGGCACAGTGCCGGAACGGGTCTAGATTGGTTTTCGGTGGCTACGGAGCCCTGCGGCGGCGGAACTTATGATCTAGGTTAACCCCAAAGGGTTTCGGAATATTTGGGAAATTATAGTGCAAAGAGGGGTGCGGGCCAAGGTGGGCACAACCCACCTGGGCACGCCAGGGGGCCCTAGCACGCCCTGGTGGGTTGTGCCCCCCCCACGGGGCACCCCCCCCAGGTGCACCTTTGGCCCATTGGGTTCCTTTTGGTCCAAAAAAATCTCCGTAAAGTTTAGCGGTGTATGGACCCCGTTTGATATTGATTTCCTGCGATGTAAAAAACAAGCAAAAAACAGCAATTGGCACTGGGCACTAGGTCAATAGGTTAGTCCCAAAAAATGATATAAAGTTGTTATAAAATGATTGTAAAACACCCAAGAATGATAATATATTAGCATGAATACTTCATAAATTATAGATACGTTGGAGACGTATCAGAGTCCAACATACCTACCTAAGGATTGAACAAGATCCTTCAAGTAAGTTGGCATCGGTGCAATAAGGCAATAAAAAATTGCTTCTAAAAGTGTGAGATCATTTAGTGTAAGAGAAAATTAAGCATTGTACGAACTTGTGATGGTGAAGAATAAAAGCGACAAACTGCATAATAAAGGTTTCCATCACAAGGGGCAATACAATGTGACGTTCTTTTGAAACTAAGGGGTTGAGCATACAAACAAATAAACGCATGGCAACCTCTGCTTCCCTCTGCGAAGGGTCTATCTTTTACTTTTATGTATTTACTTTTATGCAAAGAGTCAAAGTTCTTCTCTCTATTCCTTTTTATTTTTCTCTTTTGGCAAGCATCATGTGGTGAGGAAAGACCTAGGCACATATATCCAGTTGGATATGGGTAGCATGAGTTATTATTGTTGACATCACCCTTGAGGTGAATACATTGGGAGGTGAAATTATAAGCCCCTATCTTTCTATGTGTCCAGTTGAAACATTTTGCTCATGTGTATGCGGTGAGTGTTAGCAATCATAGAAGACTATATGATGGTTGAGTATGTGGAGCTCTTACTTAAACTTTGTTGAATAAGTTGAATTACAATTGCTTGGTGACTAAGAACATAGGTTATTGAGTTTCAAGAGAGTTCATTGTTTGAACCTTGACATGTGAATTGGTTGCTACTATAACATGAGATGTTTTATAAGAAAAAATTGATGTTATGATGCTAGGGGAAGATCAAACTTATGCACTTTGCTAGCATTCACACTTCATAAATTATTTCTTTTATCATTTACCTACTCGAGGACGAGTAGGAATTAAGCTAGGGGAAGCTGATACGTCTCCAACGTATCTATAATTTATGAAGTATTCATGCCGTTATATTATCATTCTTGGATGTTTTACAATCATTTTATAGCAACTTTATATCATTTTTGGGGACTAACCTATTGACCTAGTGCCCAGTGCCAGTTGTTGTTTTTTGCTTGTTTTTTACATTGCAGGAAATCAATATCAAACGGAGTCCAAACACCGTGAAACTTTTTGGAGAATTTTTATGGACCAGAAGACCCAGGATGGGCAAAAGAAGGACCTGGGGGTGCCCCGAGGGGACACAACCCACCAGGGCGCGCCTGGGGGCCCAGGCACGCCCAGGTGGGTTGTGCCCACCTCGATGGCCTCCCGCACCCCCCTCTTCACCCTATAAATTCACAAATATTCCGAAAACCCTCGGGGTAAACCTAGATCAGAAGTTCCGCCGCCGCAAGGCTCTGTAGCCACCGAAAACCAATCTAGACCCTTTCCGGCACCCTGTCGGAGGGGGGAATCATCTCCGCTGGCCATCTTCATCATCCCGGTAGCCAACACGATGAGGAGGGAGTAGTCTACTGTCGGTGTCAAAATCGGCGGATCTCGGTAGGGGGTCCCGAACTGTGTGTCTAAGGCGGATGGTAACAGGAGGCAGGGGACACGATGTTTTACCCAAGTTTGGGCCCTCTTGATGGAGGTAAAACCCTACGTCCTGCTTGATTTATTCTTGATGATATGAGTATTACAAGAGTTGATCTACCACGAGAACGGAGAGGCTAAACCCTAGAAGCTAGCCTATGGTATGATTGTTGTTATTGTGTCCTATGGACTAAAACCCTCCGGTTTATATAGACACCGGAGAGGGTTAGGGTTACACAAGGTCGGTTACAAAGGAGGAGATATCCATATCCGTACTGCCTAGCTTGCCTTCCACGCCAAGTAGAGTCCCATCCGGACACGAGACGAAGTCTTCAATCTTGTATCTTCATAGTCTAACAGTCCGGCAAAAGGATATAGTCCGGCTGTCCGGAGACCCCCTAATCCAGGACTCCCTCAGTAGCCCCTGAACCAGGCTTCAATGACGATGAGTCCGGCGCGCAGTATTGTCTTCGGCATTGCAAGGCGGGTTCCTCCTCCGAATACATCACGGAAGAATTTGAATACAAGGATAGTGCCCGACCCTGCAAAATAAGTTCCACATACCATCGTAGAGAGAATAATATTTCCACAAATCTAATCTGATGACACATTTTGGCAACATGACATTATGCCATGGCCCGGTAATTATTCGAACCGTTTCCTTTAACTAGTCCCGCACACAACGCGAGGCAGTTTCTTGACACGTCTTGTCAAAGCAGAGATCGTGTTCCCCTTATTACGGGATTCTCATCAATACGGGCATGGGTAACCCAACCACGCCATCGATTACGGCACTTGGGGGATAAGCGAGTTTTAGCAGGCTAGTGGGGGCGCATAGTTTTGGCCGCCCTTATAAAGGGACAAGGTTTAACCTTTTTTCTTCCCACGCCTTCTTCCTCCTTGCTCATCCACTCTTGCACCCTCGAGCTCCAACGCCCAAGCGCACATCCTTCCCCTCAACCTTCTCCAATCATGTCCGAAGCGGGAGGCAAATGGATGGCTTCCTCCGTTACGGAGGGACACATCAAGAAGCTGCGCGGAGCCGGATACTTGGCCGCGAATATAGCGCATCGGCTGCCTGCTGCGGGGCAGATCGTTCCTACCCCTGAACCTCATGAGAGGGTAGTTTTACTCCACCTCTTCCTCTGCGGACTGGGGTTTCCCCTTCATCCATTCGTCCGTGGTCTCATGCTCTACTACGGGCTGGACTTTCATGATCTGGCCCCGACCTTCATCCTCAACATTTCGGTGTTCATCGTCGTCTGTGAGGCTTTCCTCCGCGTCCGGCCCCACTTCGACCTGTGGCTGAAGACCTTTAACATCAAGCCAAAGGTGGTGGGAGGCGCGGAGCCATGGTGGGCAAGATGCCCAATGTCACATGTCTTGAGGGCTCCTTCGTGGAGACCATAAAGGGGTGGCAATCGGCCTGGTTCTACATCACCGAGCCGCGCGACACCAAATGGGCGGCGGCCCCCGAGTTTCGATCCGGATTCCCTACATGGCTCACTTCCTTGAAAGAGAAGGGCTTGTCGTGGGGTTCATCGGTGGAGCTGGATGGACTCCAGAAATATATCCAGAGTATGGCAAGTAAGAAGCTCAAGCTTGTCAACATAGTCCAGGTCATGCTCATCCGCCGGATCCTCCCGTGCCAACAACGGGACTTCAACTTGTGGGAGTTCGACCCGGCCCAGCACCAGACTCTGAGCGAGCTCTTCGACACAACGCACAAGGACGTCTGGAAGGTGTTGTTCAAGGGCGCAGAGGTCCCTCCCTCTCTCACCGAGGACCACGGGTTAAGCGCGAAGCGCCGAGCGCATTCGGTGAGCTCCATACATCTAGTAGGATATCTATTTCCCCTAGCTTCACCATGTGCGGGGTCTGATCTCCATGCCTTTGATAGGACTGGGTGGAGACGTCGGGGCAGATTAACTATCCGGCCCCTCTGCCGAAGACACTGCGGACGCTCTCCTGACGGAGATGCTGACTCCGGCTCCTTACAAGGTGCCGGAGAAGACCAAGAAGGCCAAGGGAACCCGAAAGAGTTCCCGATGCTAGGTGTTATTGGACTCATCGTCCGATAACTCCGTGACGCACTCCTCCCCCGAAGACGAGGAGGAAGATGAAGATGCTCCCCCTCCAGTCGGGGGAGACAAGAAAAGGAAGGCCGCCCCAACCGGGGGGGGGGGGGGCGAAGGGTCCAAGAAGGGAAGGACTCTCCTTCCGGACTACTCCACCACCGTCGCCGAAGGCGAAGACGAGTGCTGCTCAGGGACAAGCCCCTGGCGAAGTCGTAAGTATTCGGATGCCAGAGTAACTCATAGCATACCTTTGTCGCACTGCCTCTCCTAACGCCGAATTATGACTATGCAGACCGCCACGAGCCCGTATCGACGTATCGTCGGACGGCTCCCTGGGCTCGTCGGATATGGATAGCGATCCACTTCCGACCACCACCTCCCCTTGCCCTACGGACAACACCGAGGTATTGTCTCAAGAGGCACCGGGTCGAGGGGAGACAGTCCCGGAGGCGCCTCAAGGCAACCTTCCAGACTCCGGGAGCAGAGGGAGCAAGGTTCCCGAGGGCTCCGAGTTCGGTCCTCAGCCGAACACTGCGCCGGAACCCCCAGTGGTTCCAGACTCGGGCAGGCGGCCTCCTTCCAAAAGGGGCAAGACGCCTGTGTCGGTGACCTCTGTCCATCCAGAGGCACCGAACAATCTGCTGGGAGCGCTTCGCAGCGCGTCCATCGACGAGGAGCACCGCACTATTATGAGTGCGGTGGTCCAGAAGGTTCAGTCCGCCAAGAGCGGACTGACTGAAGCCTGTGCCAGCCTTCTAACAGGCTTTGAGGTAAGTTTTTGAAATATGGGGAAAAATATTACCGCATAGACAGTAGCCCCTGATGCTCTGTTCGGTGTTCACAAAGAAAAGCTGAATGGAGGATCAAACAATATCGCAGGAGTCTAATATAAGTATGTCAATATGCGTATGCAGGCTTCGCTGCTGGCCTCTGCCGCACTAACTGCGGAGGTCGTCGCACTGAAGCAGGACCTTAAAGGGTCCAAGGACGAGCTCGGCCTTGCCAAGAGGCAGCTTGAGGAGAACAAAGTAAGTAATACCTAGTCTATGGATATGTATAAAGAGAATGCGATTGCAAAATGACAGGATCATCGTAAATTTGCCAGGGGCCACGACCGAGGTGGCGACCCTGAAGCAAGCACTATCCGAGGCCGAAAACAAATCGGCCAAGGAGCACACCGAGCGGGAAAGGCATGAGGCACGGGTGGGCGAGGTGCAGCAAGAGCTCCATGCTCTCGTGACGAAGCACGAGGCGTTGGAGCTTGACTTGAAGACGCGAGAGTCCGAGCTTGCCGCGGCCCTTGAGAGCGCAAAGAATGCCAAGGCCGAAGCCCAAAAGGCCCTCCAGGAGATTGATGCGATGAAGAAGATAGCGGTGGGTAAGGCATTCTATATACAAATCAAGCATGTGAAAGTAAATTACCTGTTTCTTACCTGAATCCGGAGCTCTCCAGGAGCATTCGCAGATTTGCCCCGCAGCATATCGGATGCCGCTTAGTTTTACCAGGCCGAGGAGGGAAGCTCAACGGAGAAGCTGTTCTGGTCTCAGTATACTGGGACCGAACACCCGACGCCTCTGAGCAACCAGCTGAAGCAGCTAGTCGAGCTGCACAGGGCGGCCGAACAGGCCATGAAGGGCTTTATAGTCCAGGTGTGGCCTGGCGACGCCCTTCCCAATAGCTACTTCGGCCTGGTGAGGCAGCTTGTGGATGCCTGCCCACGGCTGGAAGTCATCAAGCGGTCCGTCTGCATCGAAGGTGCACACCGGGCTTTCGCCCGTGTGAAGGTGCAATGGGCCAAGCTAGACGCCGTGAAGCTGATTAAGGAAGGGCCACCGGAGGGCAAGGAGTATCGCCACCCCAAGATGTACTATGAGGGTGTCCTGAAGGGTGCTTGTCTCGTAGCGGACGAGTGTACGAAAGATATAATATTCGAGTAAATTCGCTCGTGTAATCCTATATTTATGAAAACTTGTTCATATGCGCTATGCAACGCTTGTTTGAATTTAAAATATTACCTTCTATTTGGCTGTTTATCAAATCTGAGAGATGGCTAGTCATCGGCTTCTGCCCCCATGCCACGAGTGCTGGGGTGTTCAGGATAAACCTGAGCACTCTTGTTCCCATTTTTGGGTCCTTCGAGGGAGGTTCCCAGCACAACGAACAAGGCAATCGGACTATAATGCGTTATCACTCTCACTTAGCCATAGAATTCTATAATTTTAAATTTCGGTGAAGCCCCTAGTGTTCGGAAGGCCGAACTCGGGGCATGATACACGCCTTAAGCCGAACAGGGCCGACTCCTCGCTCTAAGCGGCATAAGTATTTAAGGACTCGAAAAACCTCTCGAACAGCGACTAGTCTCTCGCCTTATCATGACAGTCAGTTTTAGCTTTCTCTACTGAGGTGCTTAGCCCAGCAGAACCGGGGCACAATCGCAGTAGTTCTCCTGGTGCTACCTTAGCCGATATAGCGGAACATAAGGTACCAAAACATGGGAGCCGGGCAAACCCACCTATTGACCCAAGACATGATTCGGAGCTGATGCATATAGTGCTATAAGTTCGGGGTGTCGCACTGTTGAAAGTGTTCGGACTTCTCACGCCGTATTATGGGGTATGCTGAAGCCCCTAGCGTATTGGCCGTACCAGAGTGTACGGATGCTGGATGTCACGAATGAACATATATATATATATATAAGAAGAATGCAATAAAAGCCTTAATGTAATGCATTGTTTATTAAAAAACGTGCGTTAGAGCAGAATGATACAGTTAGTGCGATAAGCAAAAAGTAGGACTATGTCCCCTCCAAGGGCAAGCTGAGGAATAATATTAAAGCAAGTATTTCACTCGTTATAGTAATCCACCTGGGAGTTCCGTGGTGTGATGTAGCCTTCTGCCTCCTTGGTTGCTGCATCATGTGTTCAGCGATCATGCTGCCGGACAAGGTTTCCAGAGATTAATGTCCTGAAAGAGAGAAAAATAACAAAGCGCGAAGCCCCTAGTGCGGTTTAAGCCGCGTCTTGGGGCGTGCCGTAGTCGTGCCCCCTTCCCCGCCTGTGCCCATGGTATTTTTAATGCGTAATTATGTACGCGTGGCACGGGTTTCACCGTTTGGCTGGGACCGGGGTGGGGGCCGCATTGCTATGCGAGCTCGGAACGTTCCAGGCGGTCCTGTTGCCGATTACTCTGGGCGCGCTTGAAGGTGTCTGGGTCCTTAAACGCCGAACTAGTGGATTGCCTTAAGAGGCTGCTTTGCGCTTCCGCTACGAGGGCCGCAGTGTGCTCCTCCGTTCAGAGAGAGCGCTCTGTGTTTCCATTAACTGTAATGACCCCCCGAGGTCCTGGCATCTTGAGCTTGAAGTATGCATAATGCGGTACCGCATTGAATCTCGCAAATGCGGTTCGCCCAAGTAGTGCATGATAGCCACTGCGGAACGGGACTATATCAAAGATTAACTCTTCGCTTCGGAAGTTATCCGGGGATCCGAAGACCACTTCCAGTGTGACTGAGCCTGTGCAGTGGGCCTCTACACCTGGTATGACGCCTTTAAAGGTCGTTTTTGTGGGTTTGATCCTTGAGGGGTCTATACCCATTTTGCGCACTGTGTCCTGATAAAGGAGGTTCAGGCTGCTGTCGCCATCCATAAGGACTCGAGTGAGGTGAAATCCGTCAATGATTGGGTCTAGGACCAGTGTGGCGAATCCGCCATGACGGATACTAGTGGGATGGTCCCTGCGATCGAAGGTGATCGGACAGGAGGACCATGGGTTGAACTTTGGGGCGACTGGCTCCAACGCATATACGTCCCTGAGCGCACGCTTCCGCTCCCTCTTGGGGATGTGGGTTGCGTATATCATGTTCACCGTCCGCACTTGTGGGGGGAACCTCTTCTGTCCTCCGGTATTCAGTTGCCGGGGCTACTCCTCGTCATCGCTATGTGGCCCCTTATCTTTGTTTTCGGCAATTAACTTGCCGGCCTGCTTGAACACCCAACAATCCCTGTTGGTGTGGTTGGCTGGCTTGTCGGGGGTGCCGTGTATTTGACACGAGCGATCGAGTATACGGTCCAAACTGGACGGGCCCGGAGTGCTTCTTTTGAATGGCTTTTTCCGTTGACCGGGTTTACAGCCTTTGAATCCAGCATTGACTACCGTATCCTCGGTATTGTCGCTGTTAATGCGGCACTTATGTTTGTTGTGACGTGACCTGCTATTGCCGTCCTTGGTATCCGAAGTACCATGGTTCTTTGATATGTTATTACTGCGAGCCAGCCAGCTGTCTTCTCCTGTACAAAAGCGGGTCATGAGTGTCGTGAGTGCTACCATAGATTTCGGCTTTTCCTGACCAAGGTGTGTTGTGCTTGAAAGCTGCTAGGGCCTCTGCATCCAGACAGTCGATGATTTGATTTTTCTTTGTTAGGAACCGTGTCCAGAATTGCCTGGCCGATTCCTCTAGCTGCTGAATTATGTGGCTCAAGTCATCGGCATCTGGTGGTTGCACATAAGTGCCCTGAAAGTTGTCGAGGAATGCGGCTTCCAGATCTTCCCAACAACCAATGGACTCTGTTGGCAAGCTATTGAGCCAATGCCGAGCTGGTCCTTTGAGTTTGAGTGGGAGGTATTTAATGGCGTGTAGATCATCACCGCGTGCCATGTGGATATGCAGGAGGAAATCCTCGATCCATACCGCAGGATCTGTTGTGTCGTCGTATGATTCTATATTTACGGGTTTGAAACCCTCTGGGATTTGATGATCCATTACTTTGTCTGTGAAGCATAAGGGGTGGGCGGCACCTCTGTACTGGGCTATATTGCGATGTAGCTCCAATGAGTCTCGCCCGCTGTGCTCGGCCCGGCCGGATTTACTTTTACTGTATCCGGCGTGACAATTATCGTCTCGCGTAGTGGCGCGCCCCCGCGATCCGTAGATCGATCTTGCGTGTTTTGCTTTGTCCTCCAGTACGTCTCACAGGTCTGGCGTATTCCCCCATGCCTTTTTATTTGAATGGCGTCGGGGTGCAGGCTGAGCTTTTGGCTGGAATGCCTCTCTGTCGCGGCCACGAGGCGGCCTGTCAGTCGCGTCATACGCTTCTTCCTCCAGTCGGGGTAGCAACCTGCATTTTGGGTAACTCTTGGAGGGGCGTTCGAGTTTATATTCCTCGGCCGCCAGGACTTCAGTCCATCTATCAGCTAGCAGATCTTGATCATCTTGAAGCTGCTGCTACTTTTTATGAAGGCTATTTGCCGTGGCTATAAGCCGGCGCTTGAAGCGCTCTTGTTCGACGGGATCCTCTGGCACGACGAATTCGTCATCGTCGAGGCTTGCCTCGTCTTCAGAGGGAGGCATGTAATTATCATCCTCCTCATCTGCCGCTCTCTCAGGAGGGCTGGCCTCTCCATCCTCCTGCCCTAAATCATGCTGGAGGGGATTATTGCCATCTTCGGCACTATCCGGAGTGCTATTATCTCCTGTACCGGTATCACCACTTTTGCTTTGGCGGGACTTAGAGCGGCGCCGCTGACGTCGGCGCTTGGGTTGCTTCTTGGAGGGGTCATCCTCCGCTGTCTCGTCGCCATTGCCTTCTTTGGGTGTGTCCACCATGTATATATCGTATGATGAGGTGGATGTCCAGTGCCCTGTGGGCAGTGGTTCCTCTTTGTCTCCCGCATCGTCGTCCATACCGTCGATGTCTTCGGAGTCGAAGTCGAGCATGTTGGTTAAGTTGTCGACAGTGGCTACTAAGTGGGTGGTGGGTGGGCAGCGAATTTCTTCGTCATCCGCATCCGAATCCTGCCGGACATAGTTCGGCCAGGATCCTCCTGACAAGGAGAGAGACCTTAATGAGTTCAGTATGTCACCAAAGGGCGAGTGCTGAAAAATATCCGCGGAGGTAAACTCCATGATCGGCGCCCAATCGGATTCGTTAGGAACGGGCGCAGGTGCTTCGAAGTCCATGGCCGGAGAAGGATCCGGCAGTCTGACAACACGGCTCTCATGAAAGGTAAGGTCAGTGTTCGGCTCGATCGCCGCTGAGGGTAAGGCCTCCATGGCGGGGTCCATCCACCCGTCCATGGACGGCGCAACTGGCTCCAAATTGAGGGTCGGAGCGGCTGCTGGTGCGATCTCCTGAACACTGTCTGATGGTAGAGCTAAATCATACTCATCGTGACCGCGTGACGCACAAGGCAGAGGCTCGAATCCGTCGAAGATCAAGTCTCCGCGGATATCGGCCGTGTAGTTTAAGCTTCCAAACCTGACCTGCTGGCTAGGGGCGTAACTTTTGATCTGCTCCAGATGGCCAAGTGAGTTGGCCTGCAGTGCGAAGCCGCCGAACACAAAGATCTGTCCGGGGAGAAAAGTCTCACCCTGGACTGCATCGCTATCGATGATATAAGGAGCCATCAAGACTAACGGCAACGACACAGAGGAACTCTCAATGAAAGCACCAATGTCGGTGTCAAAACCGGCGGATCTCGGGTAGGGGGTCCCGAACTGTGCGTCTAAGGCGGATGGTAACAGGAGGCAGGGGACACGATGTTTTACCCAGGTTCGGGCCCTCTTGATGGAGGTAAAACCCTACGTCCCGCTTGATTTATTCTTTATGAGTATTACAAGAGTTGATCTACCACGAGAACGGAGAGGCTAAACCCTAGAAGCTAGCCTATGGTATGATTGTTGTTTTTGTGTCCTACGGACTAAAACCCTCCGGTTTATATAGACACCGGAGAGGGTTAGGGTTACACAAGGTCGGTTACAAAGGAGGAGATATCCATATCCGTACTGCCTAGCTTGCCTTCCACGCCAACTAGAGTCCCATCCGGACACGAGACGAAGTCTTCAATCTTGTATCTTCATAGTCTAACAGTCCGGCTGTCCGGAGACCCCCTAATCCAGGACTCCCTCATCCACCCTCGGGGCTGAGGGTTTGTACCAGTAGCTATGTGTTTAATCTCTCTCTCTCTCTTTCTCTCTCTCGTGTTCTTGAGATGTCATGATCTTGATGTATCGCGGGCTTTGTTAATATAGTTGGATCATATGGTGTTTTCCCCTCTCTATTTTATTGTGATGAATTGAGTTTTTCCCTTTGAGATTTCGTTGTTATCAGATTGAATATTTTTATGGATTTGAGAACACTTGATATATGTCTTGCAATTGAATACTCATGGTGACAATGGGGTATCGTATTTATTCACTTGATATATGTTTTGGCACTCAACTCACAGATTCCCGAGGTGACATTGGGGTAATCTATGCATAGGGGTTGATGCACGTTCTTGTCTTTGTTTCTTCGGTAGAAATCTTGTAGTACTCTTTGAAGTTCTTTGTGTTGGATTGAATATTATGAATCTAATTTGCTTTGGTGTTATTTTAGTATGAACTCTTGGTTAGATCGATCGGAAAGAATAGCTGTGTGTTATTTTAGTACGAATTCTAGGATAGATTGATAGGAAAGAATAGCTTTGAGGTGGTTTCGTACCCCACAAACAATTTCGTCTTATGTTCTCTGCTAGATAGGAACTTTGGAGTGATTCTTCATTGCACGTTGAGGGACGGTTATATGATCCAATTATATTAGCACTGTTGAGAGGTTGCACTAGTGAAAGTACGGACCCTAGGCCTTGTTTTTAAGCATTGCAATACCGTTTTTGTGCCTGTTTACTATTTGATACCTTGCTGTTTTTATTTATTCAGATTATAAAAATATATTTCTACCATCAATATTACATTTTTATCACCATCTCTTCGCCGAACTAGTGCACCTATACAATTTGCCACTGTATTGGGTGTGTTGGGGACACAAGAGATTTCTTGTATTTGGTTGCAGCATCGTTTGAGAGAGACCATCTTCATCCTACACCTCCCACGGATAGATAAACCTTAGGCCATCCATTTGAGGAAAAATTGCTACTGTCTGATATGTCTCCAACGTATATATAATTTTTGATTGTTCCATGTTGTTGTATTATCAATCTTGGATGTTTTATAATAATTTTATAGTCATTTTATATCATTTTTTGGTACTAACCTATTGACATAGTGCCAAGTGTCAGTTCCTGTTTTTTCCCTGTTTTTTACATCGCAGAAAATCAATACCAAACGGAGTCCAAACACAACGAAACTTTACGGAGATTTTTTTGGACCAGAAGGAACATAATGGGCCCTGGCTACGCCTGGGGGGTCCTCCGAGGAGAGCACAACCCACCAGGGCGCGCCAGGAGGCCCAGGCGCTCCCTGGTGGGTTGTGCGCACCTCGGGTGCCCCCCGGACCCCCTCTTTGCTCAATAAATACCCCAATATTCTCAAAACCCTAGGGGAGTCGACGAAATATTGATCCAGCCGCCGCAGAGTCCAGAACCACCAGATCCAATCTAGACACCATCTCGGATGGGGTTCACCACCTCCATTGGTGCCTCTCTGATGATGCGTGAGTAGTTCTTTGTAGACCTTCGGGTCCGTAGTTAGTAGCTAGATGGCTCTCTCTCTCTCTCTTGATTCTCAATACAATGGTCTCTTGGAGATCCATATGATGTAACTCTTTTGTGGTGTGTTTGTTGGGATCAATGAACTATGAGTTTATGGTCAGATCTATCTTTTTATATCCATGAAAGTATTTGAGTTTCTTTGATCTCTTTTATCCGTGATTGCTTATAGATTCTTATTTCTTCTCCGATATTTGGGTTTTGTTTGGCCAACTTGATCTATTTATCTTGCAATGGGAAGAGGTGCTTTGTAGTGGGTTTGATCTTACGGTGCTTGATCCCAGTGACAGAAGGGGAACCGACACGCATGTATCATTGCTACTAAGGATAAAACGATGGGGTCTATCTCTACATAGATAGATCTTGTCTACATCATATCATCGTTCTTATTGCATTACTCTGTTTCTCCACGAACTTAATACACTAGATGCATGCTGGATAGCGGTTGATGTGTGGAGTAATAGTAGTAGATGCAGACATGAGGCGGTCTACTAATCTTGGACATGATGCCTATGTAATGATCATTGCCTGGTGATACGTCTCCAACGTATCTATAATTTATGAAGTATTCATGCTGTTATTTTATCATTCTTGGGTGTTTTACAATCATTTTATAGCAACTTTATATCATTTTTTGGGACTAACCTATTGACCCAGTGCCCAGTGCCAGTTGCTGTTTTTTGCTTGTTTTTTACATCGCAGAAAATCAATATCAGACGGAGTCCAAACACCGCAAAACTTTTTGGAGATTTTTTTGGACCAGAAGGAACCCAATGGGCCAGAGCTGCACCTAGGGGGGTGCCCCGAGGGGGGCACAACCCACCAGGGCGCGCTAGGGCCCCCTGGCATGCCCAGGTGGGTTGTGCCCACCTCGGTGGCCTCCCGCACCCTTATTTGCACTATAAATTCCCAAATATTCTGAAACCCTTCGGGGTTAACCTAGATCGGAAGTTCCATCGGCCCAGGTCTCCGTAGCCACCGAAAACCAATCTAGACCCGTTCCGGCACCCTGCCGGAGGGGGAATCATCTACGATGGCCATCTTCATCATCCCGGTGGCCACCACGATGAGGAGGGAGTAGTCCACCCTCAGGGCTGAGGGTTTGTACCAGTAGCTATGTGATTTATCTCTCTCTCTCTCTCTCGTGATCTATATCATGGGCTTTGTTAATATAGTCGGATCATATGATGTTTTCCCCTCTATACTCTTATTGTGATGAATTGAGTTTTTCCCTTTGAGATCTCGTTGTCATCAGATTGAATACTTTTATGGACTTGAGAACACTTGATATATGTCTTGCAATTGAATACTCCTGGTGACAATGGGGTATCGTATTGATTCACTTGATATATGTTTTGGCACTCAACTTGTGGGTTCCCGCGGTGAAATTGGAGTAATCTATGCATAGGTGTTGATGCACGTTCTTGTCTTTGTTTCTCTGGTAGAAATCTTGGGGCACTCTTTGTAGTTCTTTGTGTGGATTGAGTATTATGAATATGAATTTGCTTTGGTGTTATTCTACAATCCGTATTACACTTTTATCACCATCTCTTCGCCGAACTAGTGCACCTATTGTAGCGACCAGACCTCAAACAGTCTGATCTCTGTGCTCCAGTGTCATCCCTGGATCAGTAATGCTGACACCACACAGTACTCGGAGGATTTATAGCAGAGTAGCAATCACACACTTATTACATCGAATGTCTCAAAAGAGAACTTATTTACATCAGTAATGCTGACACCACACAGCCCCGGGGAACCCTAGCCGCCGCCCGGTCCCGCCGCCCGCCCGCCCGCGCCACCACCACCCGCCCGCGCCGCCGCCGCCGCTGCGCCGCCCCGCGCTGCCGTCGCCGGACGCCGCCGCCGCCGAGGTTCGCCGCCGGCCTCGTTTTTCGTGCCTTTGTTTTTTTTAAAAAAACCGATCGGTTTTCGTCGGTTTAATAGATTTGGTTTTTTTTAAATAGATCGGTTTTTCTGGTTTATTTATTTTAGCGAGCGTTCGTCATTTTTCTTTTTCTCGGATTAAATCCGCGATTTTTCTGATCACGATTCCTGATCCGATTTTCGTTTTAGTTTAACTTTTCGCTCGTTTATCTGAATCAGGCGACTCAAGCGCCTAGAGTTTCATCTCGAAACCCTCTTTCCGAATAATCAACTTAAACAAGATTTTGCTACTCTAAAATTTACCCTAGATCCAGATTACTAGAACGAAGTTGTTTTCTTCCGCCGTTTGACTTTTGTTGCTTCGTTCGATTTGATTCTTTTTTCTAACCGGAGTTCTTAAGTTGAACCTTCTGGTTAGATCTCTTATTTGAGTTTTACCTGTGCATTAGTTGAGTACTTATTGTATGCTTGTTTGTTTGTCTGCGATAGAGTATCCGGAGTGCGCCGCCTGTTACTTCGAATCGCTAGTTTTCTCGGATCATCAGCAAGGCAAGTAACACTTTGATCATACCTTTTCTACTACCCAGTTTTATTGCATTAGATCAATCCTCACACATTGCATGATTAGGATCTAATTAAATTGTGGGATGGGAAGTAGATGAGGTAGTACCTATTACCTGTTTATTATCAAACCTTTGGGAGTTACTTCTACGTTTGCTTATTATGCCATGCTATGCTAGTAGACGTGGATTGGGTGAGTGATATCCATGATAGATGTGAGATTGATAATTAATGGTTTATCTAAGGTGGCAACTTAAACACACATCTGGGTGGATTGAGGCACCTGGGTATTCCAGGAATTGCTTGTTTTCTTTTGGACCGCCACCCAGGCTCAAAGGGGTCATGAGACTATTCATACTAGAAACTTCCGTGTGCAGCCACAAGCTATTATGGGCTCTAGCATAGTTGACTAAGTTGTGCGAACTCTTACAGTGGTAGACTAGCAGATGTAGGGGATGTAGGTGGTACGGTCTACCCGATCGTAAGGTGCTAGCGCTTCTGAAAGACTATGTCTCGGTCATCCGTCTTCTCAAATACCATGTAGTGCGAGAAAACAAACGGAGGCGATCGAGTCTTGTGGGGAAAAGTGCGCAAACCTCTGCAGAGTGTAACAAACTAATCATGGTTAGCCATGTCCCCGGTTATGGACATCTTGAGTATCTAGTACTTGGATTATCATGTGAATCTCAACATGTTACTCTAAATTAATTTTGTTGGGTTATGTTTAATGATGATGCTTAATTGGGATTGAGAATGTTGTCAACCATTCTCAATGTTTAACAACCACCTTGATAGTAATTAAAATTTTATTCCTTTGAAGTAGGGAAAAATTGGCTTTATGCAAAACTGTAACCATAGAGCTTTCCACCAGCCAAATATGCATATAGTATAGCTGTCTCATTCCATTACTCTCTATGTGTTACCTTGCCAGCATATTCCATGTGCTGACCCGTTTTCGGGCTGCAACGTTAATGTTGCAGACTTTTCAGACGACGATTAAGGAGTTTTTAGGTCGTGGTTCTATACTCAGTGATGTCGTTGGAGTTGATGGACTCACTTATCTTCCAAGCCTTCCGCTGTTATCGTTATTAGATGGCCTTAAGCCATATTTATTGTAATAAGTTCTCTTTTGAGACATTCGATGTAATAAGTGTGTGATTGCTACTCTGCTATAAATCCTCCGAGTACTGTGTGGTGTCAGCATTACTGATCCAGGGATGACACCGGAGCACAGAGATCAGACTGTTTGAGGTCTGGTCGCTACACCTATACAATTTGCCATTGCATTGGGTGTGTTGGGGACACAAGAGATTTCTTGTATTTGGTTGCAGGGTCGTTTGAGAGAGACCACCTTCATCCTACACCTCTCACGGATTGATAAACCTTAGGTCATCCACTTGAGGGAAAATCGCTACTGTCCTACAAAACTCTGCGCTTGGAGGCCCAACACGTGTCTACAAGAATAAATTTGTGTAGTAGACATCACCTGGATATCGTCATGAGTATTTGAAGTTTTGTCAATTGCCCAACAATAATTTGTTCACCCACCGTTTGCTATTTTTCTCAAGAGAAGCCACTTGTGAAACCTACGGCGCCCGAGTCTCTTTCTCATATTATTTGACTTTGCGATCTACTTTTCCTTTGCATTTATTTTCAGATCTATTAATCCAAAAATCCAAAAATACTTTGATGCACTTTATTCTATTTGTGATCTATTTATTCAATCTACTACAACTTTTTCCCGTCCGAGCACCAATTTCTGGCGCCATTACCCGAAAGGGGTTGACAACCCCTTTAACACGTCGGGTTGCGAGTGGTTGTTATTCATGTGCAGGGGCTATTTACGTTGTGTTGCTTGGTTCTCCTGCTGGTTCGATAACCTTGGTTTCATATCTAAGGGAAATACCTACCGCCACTGTGTTGCATCATCCCTTCCTCTTTGGGAAATACCGACGTAGCTTCAAGCGACATCAAAATGAATTTCTAGTGCCGTTGCCGGGGAGGATCTTCAACATATACCAGGTTCCTAATCACAAATCTCATCTCCTTGCAATTTAAATTATTTGTCATTTGCCTCTCGTTTTCCTCTCCCCAACTTCACAAAAAAATCCATTTTATTCGCCCCTCTTTTTTCGTTCGCCGTTTTCTTGTCGGTTCAGTTTTTGAGCGCAATCTTGTTTGGTGGTCATCATGACTCAAGAGAACGCCAAGTTATGTGATTTCTCAAATACCAACAACAATGATTTTATTGGCACTCCAATTTCTCCTCCCGCCACTAGTGCGGACTCTTGTGATATTAATACTGGTTTGTTGAATCTTGTTATGAAAGATCAATTTTCTGGTACTCCTAACGAGGATGCCGCGTCCCGTCTTAATACCTTCATGGAATTATGCGATATGCAAAAGAAAAAATTACGTGGACAATGATGTGGTGAAGATGAAATTGTTTCCGTTTTCTTTGCGTGATTCTGCAAAAAAATGGTTCTCTTCTTTGCCTCGCAATAGTATTGATTCTTGGAATAAGTGCAAAGATGCTTGTATCACTAAGTATTTTCCGCCCACAAACATTATTTCCCTTAGAACCCAGATCATGAATTTCAAGAAACTTGAACATGAGCATGTTGCACAATCTTGGGAAAGGATGAAAATGATGCTAAGGAATTGCCCAACTCATGGGTTAAATCTTTGGACGATCATACAAAAAATTTATGCGGGTTTGAATTTTGTTTCTCGTAATCTTTTAGATTACGCCACAGGTGGTACTTTTATGGAAATTACTTTGGGTGAAGCCACCAAATTTCTTGATAATATTATGGCAAATTATTCGCAATGGCATACCGAAAGAGCTCCTACTAGTAAAAAAGTTAATTCGGTTGAAGAAATTTCTTCTTTGAGTGTAAAAGTTGATGCTCTTATGAAATTGGTTGCTAGTAGAAGTTCTCCTATTGATTTTAATGATATGCCTTTGTCTACTTTGATTGAGAAAAATAGTGATGCCATAGATGCGAATTTTATCTCTCGAAATAATACCAATAACAATGCTTATAGAGGTAATTTTAATCCTAGGAATTTTCCTAGTAATTCCTCTAATAATTATGGTAATTTCTATGGAAATCAATCTTTTAATAATAATAGGAACACCTCTGATCTTGAGAACAAAATTAAAGAATTTATCGATATGTCTCCAACGTATCTATAATTTTTGATTGTTCCATGCTATTATATTATCTGTTTTGGATGTTAATGGGCTTATTTATGCACTTTTATATTATTTTTGGGACCAACCTACTAACCCAAGGCCCAGTGCAAATTGCTGTTTTTTTTGCCTATTTCTGTGTTTCGTAGAAAAGGAATATCAAACGGAATCCAAACGGAATGAAACCTTCGGAAGAGTTATTTTTGGAACAAACGTGATCCGGAGGACTTTGAGTGGAGGTCAAGAAACCAACGAGGAGGCCACGAGGCAGGGGGCGCGCCCTCCACCCTCGTGGGCCCCTCGTGGCTCCACCGACCTACTTCTTCCTCCTATATATATATATATCCATATACCTCGAAAACATCCAGGAGCACCACGAAACCCTATTTCCACCGCCGCAACCTTCTGTACCCAAGAGATCCCATCTAGGGGCCTTTTCCGGAGCTCCGGCGAAGGGGGAATCAATCACGAAGGGCTTCTACATCAACACCATAGCCTCTCCGATGATGTGTGAGTAGTTTACTTCAGACCTTCGGGTCCATAGTTATTAACTAGATGGCTTCTTCTCTCTCTTTGGATTTCAATACAATGTTCTCCTCGATCTTCTTGGAGATCTATTTGATATAACTCTTTTTGCGGTGTGATTGTTGAGATCCGATGAATTGTGGGTTTATGATCAAGTTTATCTATGAACAATATTTGATCCTTCTCTGAGATCTTTTATGCATGATTGGTTATCTTTGCAAGTCTCTTCGAATTATCAGTTTGGTTTGTGTCGGTGTACTAGAGTAGGGGTACCCTAGTATCCCGAACTTGTGCACGGGCAGTCGCAGCATCCCGCGGCAAGGCTTGCCGGGTGACCGCCAAGGTCCTCCGTGGTTCCTATGGAGCCATTCAAGAACAAAGTATCCAAGCCAAGGAGACAAGATCCTGGCAAGAGGAGCTTGCCGGGAAGGCCAACAAAAGCATCTCAAGACCGCGGCAAGAGGAGCTTGCCGGGAAGGCCAACCAAGGCACTTCAAGGAACTTGCCACGGTGCACCACGCGTCCCGGCAAGGCCCGGTGAGCGACAAGCTCCCGGACGCGACAAGACAACGACCGCGGCAAGGCGCTTGCCGCGACAAGCCACTACTCTGTGCCCGCGCTCCAGTGCATCCATCAGCGTGTCGCTCTGGGACCTTTCCAGGCGTGCGTGGTGGGAGGCTGTGCAGCCAGCGGTGCGCGGTGGCAAACGGCGCTGACAAGTTTGCCATCGTGGCGAGCAGTGGCGTCCCTGACGGTCCCTTTTACACTGTTTAGGCGACACAGACGGGCATTTAATGCCCTTGTCCCCTACCGTCAGGGTTAGGTATGATACACTGTAGCAGGTAGCTGTACCTACCGCAGCACCTTTCCATTTTTACCCTTGTCTACGTTGCCACCTGTCGGTGACCCCTTGAGCATATAAAAGGAGGCCCATGCGCAACGTAGGGGGAGGGCTAGTTCAGGGAACACTCACGCTCGGTCTCGTTAGCTGCTGGTGTGTACTGTAGCACTTCGCACTCCCGAGCAAGAAATCAATACAAACCACAAAGCAGGAGTAGGGTTTTACGCGTCCGTGCGGCCCGAACCTGGGTAAACTGCTCGTGTGTTTCGCCTCGATCCGCTCTTTGCACGACCTCCACTCCCGCCGAACGGAAAGGGACTCGGTCTGCCGGTCCCATAGGTGTTCGTGGATCAGTACCCCGACATCTTTGGCGCGCCAGGTAGGGGGCGTCGAGGTTGTGTGAACCAGATCCGGCGCTCACGCGAGCTAGATCTTCATCATCTTCATCGACATGCCGCCGAAGAAGAAGGTTTCGGAAGCAGCTGCTCCGTCCGCGCCAAACCTACCACCACCGGAGCAAACGGCTGATGGGGTAGGCGCCGGCGGAAGAACGGGCGTCGACGAGGGAGCTCACGGTGCTGCCAGGTCCAAGGACAAGGTTGCGCTGCCCATCGGCGGCGTAGCCGGCTCCCACAACGACCGGGCGCACTCCAAGACCTCGGCGTCCGTACATGCACCGCGCCCATCTCATGAGGCACGGGACCGGCAGCATCATGGTGCTCACAGTACCATGCGCTTGCTGGACCAAGATCGAGCTGGTGGATCTCGAAGTGCTCAAGACCACCATGCACGCCAACCTGCTGGCGCGAGCGAGGCACGGTCGCCTGGACGGGATACCGCTCCTTCTAACATAGTTAGAAGTCCGAGCATATCCCGCTCCTCGCACCGTTCGCCACCACCACCCGCCACTGCAGCAGAAGCTTTGGCGCGAGCTCAACTGCTCCTAGACTACCCTCCAACAGCAGACAAGATCGACGACTGGAGGGCCACCATCTAGAGTCTCATCGGCTTCGCCAATGGCGACACTCAGCGGCAGCCGAGCACGTCGCAGCCGCAGCTAGTCAGTCAGGCACGAGCCGGTGGCGACAAGATCGGTGGGGGTGCAACCTCTGTGCACTCTCCACCCCGAAGGCCAAGATCGCCGACTCGCCGGATCCACCTCGACAGCGACACCACCGCGTCATCAGATCCACGAGCTCGCCGCGATCAGCGCCAAGTTCTTCACGAATGACAGCAAGAAGACGCTCGTACTCGCATCGAGCGCCGAAGAGAAGCGCGACGTCAATCAGACCAGCGCGCTGGGCCCTCTGTCGACATGCATGCGCCAGGGGAACCAGGCGACTTGCCGTACGCGGTAGGTTGCCCTGCGTTCACCCGTGAGCTGCGGCAAGTCCAGTGGCCCAGCATGAAGAATTTCAAACCAGATGTACCAGAGAAGTAAGACGGCAAGTCGCATCCGTCGGAGTTCCTTGGCATCTACACAATCGCGGTGCAGGCTGCTGGGGGGCGGGAGGTCAAGATCCTTGCCAACTACTTCCCGCTGGTGCTCAAGCCCAACGTCAGGTCCTGGCTCATGCACTTGCCGGACAACTCCATATCCTCTTGGGCAGACCTATGCCATCAGTTTGTCGGCGCCTTTACAGGCGGCCACAAACCTCATGGCCAAGAGAGTGACCTTCATCTGCTAGCCCAGAAGGAAGGAGAGCCCCTGCGCAAGTATATTCAGAGATTCAGCCGTGTACAGCACAACATCCCAGACGTCCACCCTGCCGCGGTCATCAGCGCGTTCCATCAGAACGTGCGTAACTGCAGGATGCGGGAGGAGATGGCGATGTGCAAGATCAGAGACGTCAGTGAGCTGTATGCCCTGGCCGACAAATGTGCACGTGCTGAGGAAGGGAGGAAACTCCCCGGAGAGAATATAGGAGCAGGAGGATCTGACAGTGAGGATGCTGCCCCGGCAAAGAAGAACCGGCGGCGGAACAGGAAGAAGAAAGGCAAAGATGTGCTAGTCGTTGAGCAGTCCGGCAAAGAAGGTGGCGCCAAGAAAGCCAAAGTTGGTAGCTCCGGCAAGGAGGTTGCCGCATGCACCAACTGTCAGGCTGTGGCGGTCGCCGACAAGCAGGACGGCACCGACAAGCAGTACTGCAAGATTCACCGCACCAAGGGCCATGACCTCCAGAGCTGCAAGAAGGTCGAGCAGCTTGTCCAGCAGCAAAAGGCTGAGTACGAGCGACGATACAAGGAGAGGGCCCAAGGAGGCGCTGGAGAATCTGGCAAGAAGCGCGCCGGCGGGGAGGACGCCGCGGCAAGGCCAAGCAGCGGCAAGGAGACAGACCTCCCCGCGGTCGCGACAAAGATGAAGATGACGACGACGACGAAGACATGGATGATGTCGAGACCAGTGAGCAGGAGTTCCAGAAAGCCACAGAATTCTTGTGCGTTGACGGCGGTGCTTCTCTGCATACTTCGCACCGCCAACTCAAGCAGTGGGTGCGGGAAGTCAATGCAGCAGAACCACCCGTCGAATCACGCAAGCTTCTGAAATGGTCCAGCACGCCTATCATCTTTGATATTGAGGACCACCCTGACCGCACAACTGCGGTCGGGTGTTTGCCGATGTTGGTTTCACCAACTATCCGCAACCTCAAGGTCACTAAGATGCTAGTTGACGGCGGGGCCGGCTTGAACCTAATCTCCTCCGCTGTACTCCAGAAACTCCAGATCCCTGACAGCGAGCTCGAAGAGACCGGCACATTCCAAGGAATTAACCCGGGAAGGAGCAAGCCGAAGGGGAAGGTCACGTTGCCAGTAACATTTGGCAGCGAGCTGAACTTCAGGACTGAGAGGGTCACTTTTGACGTTGCCGATATTCCATTGCCTTACAATGGGATACTTGGCCGTCCAGCACTCGCCAAGTTCATGGCAGCCTCTCACTACACATACAACATGCTGAAGATGCCAGGCCCGATAAGCATCATCTCTGTCCCCGGTGACAAGAAGGATGCTCTTATCTGCGCCGACAAGATCTACCGGGAAGCGGCAGCCGCAACAGACCGCAAGTCACTTGCCGTTGAAGCTCCCGGGGGGAAGAAGAAGACCAAGTCCGGCAAGAGTTCTAATGCCCACTCCGGCAAGCGCACCTCTTCGGAGTGCTGCGCTGCCGTCGAGGACGCACCATCGAGCTCCACCGGCAAGTGTAAGAAGACAATGGCAGCTCCGCCAAAAACGAAGAAGGTGTCCGCCAAGGAAGACGGCACTGGTGGTACCTTCACCATCAGTGCCACTCTCGACCCTAAATAGGAAAGCGCGCTCATTGCTTTCCTGCGGGCAAATGTCGACGTGTTTGCGTGGCAACCGTCTGACATCCCCGGTGTTCCCAGGAAAGTAATTGAGCACCGCCTTGCTATTTGTCCTCATGCGCGGCCCGTCAAGCAGAAAGTCAGGAAGCAAGCAGTGGAGCGCCAAGAATTCATTGCAGAAGAGATCAAGAAGTTGGAATCAGCAGGCCTTGTCAGAGGAGTGCTCCATCCTACGTGGTTGGCCAATCCTGTAGTCGTGCGCAAGGCGAACGGGAAATGGAGACTTTGTATCGATTTTACCGATGTTAACAAAGCTTGTCCCAAAGACCCATTTCCTTTGCCGCGCACTGACCAGATTGTTGACTCCACAGCCGGATGTGATTTGCTTTCATTTCTTGACGCATACTCAGGATACCATCAGATCTTCATGGCAGAAGAGGATGAGGAGAAGACCGCATTTATTACTCCATGTGGCACGTACTGTTTCGTACGGATGCCTTTCGGATTAAAAAATGCTGGTTCAACATTTGCAAGAGTAGTCCACGTCGCTCTTAAGCCACAAATACACAGAAATGTGGAAGCCTACATGGATGACATAGTGGTTAAGAGCAAGGACAAGGCAACTCTGATCAAAGATTTAGACGAGACCTTTGCAAATCTGTGCAAGATCAGCCTCAAGCTCAACCTCGAGAAGTGTGTGTTTGGAGTCCCCTCCGGCAAGCTTCTCGGGTTCTTCGTGTCTCAGCGGGGAATTGAAGCCAACCCCGACATCTTTGGCGTGTCAAGGATGTACAAAGACTTGCCGGTTGCATGGCTGCTCTCAGCAGGTTTATCTCTAGGTCTGCTGAGCGCGCCCTGCCATTTTTCAAATTATTGAAAAAGGCAGGTCCAATGAAATGGACTCCGGAAGCGGAGGCTGCGTTGCAAGACTTGAAGAGATACCTGTCCTCCCCTCCAATACTTGTCGCACCTAAGCCACAAGAGAAGTTGCTGCTGTATATAGCGGCAACCAATCAAGTGGTTAGTGCAGCGTTAGTAGTAGAGAGGGAGGCAGATGACGAGCCAGCAACCACGGCAAGCGCATCCGGTGACAAGCAAGGGGCTTCCCCGGCAAGCTCTGGTCCCGACAAGGATGGATCTGCGCAGGATCGCGAGGAGATACAGAAGAGAATGGTGCAGCGCCCAGTTTACTTTGTCAATTCCCTTCTGCATGGGGCTAGGTCAAGGTACTCTGGCGTGCAGAAATTGCTTTTCGGCCTTCTCATGGCCTCGAGAAAGCTGCGCCATTACTTCCAAGCACATGAGATCACAGTTATCACTCGCTTTCCGCTGAAGAGGATACTACAGAATCCAGAAGCAACAGGCAGGATTGTTGAGTGGGCACTGGAACTGTCAAGCTTTGGCCTCAAGTTTGAGAGCACTACAACTATCCAAAGCAGAGCATTGGCACAATTTATAGCAGAATGGACGCCAACACCAGATGAAGAAATTCCAGAAACGAGCATCCCCGTCAACGAAGCGAGCAAAGAGTGGCTGATGTACTTTGATGGTGCCTTTTCGCTGCAAGGCCCCGGCGCTGGCGTGCTGCTTGTCGCACCCGCCGGAGAGCACCTCAAGTACGTAGCCCAGATGCACTTTCCCAAGGAGCAAGCAACAAACAATACTGCAGAGTATAAAGGCTTGCTTGCCGGTCTCAGGATCGCGGCAGACCTTGGAATCAAGAAGCTCATTGTCAGGGGTGACTCACAGCTTGTCGTCCGCCAAGTGAACAAGAGCTATCAGAGTCCGTTGATGGAAGCTTACGTCGATGATGTGAGAAAGCTAGAAGAGCGCTTTGACGGCCTACAGATGGAGCATGTTCCAAGAGCTCAGAACGCCATTGCCGATGGCCTGTCAAAGTGCGCCGCACTTAAGTTACCTGTGGAACCAGGGATCTTTGTGCTCAAGCTGACTCAACCGTCCATAACGCCACCAACTGGACAGAGCAAGAAGAGGAAGTTGATTTCTGGTGACTATTTGCCGGCAGAGCTTCCCGAAGCCGCCGCCAAGAAGGTCCCCAAGATCAACGCCAAGAGCGCTGAGGAGCAATATGCTCCGGCAAGCCCTAGGGTTTGTTCCGTTGAAGCAAAAGCTCCCGACAAGTTTTGCTCCGGCAAGCTTGCCGGGGAACGTCAAGCTCCGGCAGAGCCGCAGGTTCTCGCCGTAGAAGCGGATGTTCCCGCAGTAGCAGATTTGCCTTTAGTCCTTGTTGTCGAGCCACAAGCTCCAGCATGGGCACAGCAGATTGTCCATTTCCTTCAGACAGGAGAACTTCCCGAAGAGCAAGAAGAAGCGGAAAGAGTAGCCCGGCAGTCAAGTATGTACCAGTTTGTCGACAAGACACTGTACAGAAGAAGACTCAACGGTGTGAAATTGAAATGTATTCACCGGGAAGACGGACAAAAGCTGTTGGCAGAGATACATGGAGGCATATGTGGTCACCACATTGGCGCAAGAACACTTGTCGGCAAAGCATTCCGGCAAGGTTTCTTTTGGCCGACAGTCCTCCAGGATGCAACTGCACAAGTAACCAAGTGTGAAGCGTGCCAGTTCCATTCCAAGCAGATACACCAACCAGCTCAAGCTCTCCAGACGATCCCTTTATCCTGGCCATTTTCGGTCTGGGGGCTCGACATCCTCGGCCCCTTTCCCCGAGCAGTCGGGGGCTTTGAGTACTTGTATGTTGCAATCGACAAGTTCACAAAGTGGCCGGAAGTGGAACCAGTGAGGAAGGTGACGGCACAGTCAGCAGTCAAGTTCTTCAGGTCGATTGTTTGCCGCTTCGGGATTCCTAACAGGATAATCACCGACAACGGTACACAATTCACGGGCCGCACCTTCATGCAGTACGTCCAAGATCTTGGCGCCAAGGTCTGCTTCGCTTCTGTTGCTCACCCGAGAAGCAACGGTCAAGCGGAGAGGGCAAATGCTGAAGTGCTGCGCGGGCTCAAGACCAGGACTTTCGACAGGCTGCACAAGTGCGGAAGAAACTGGATCGAGGAGCTGCCGGTGGTTCTTTGGTCGATCAGGACGACGCCAAATCGAGCCACTGGCCAGACACCTTTCGCTCTAGTCTATGGAGCAGAAACAGTTACCCCCATGGAACTCGTATACGGGTCACCTCGAGTGCTCGCTTATGATGAGCTCGAGCAAGAGCAGCTACGACAAGATGATGCGCTGCTCCTTGAGGAAGACCGTCTTCAGGCTGCTGTGCAAGCTGCTCGCTACCAGCAAGCTTTGTGCCGCTACCATAGCCGCAAAGTTAACGCCAGAAGTCTCGAGGAAGGCGACCTTGTTCTTCGGCGTGTTCAGTCCGCCAAGAATTCCAACAAGTTGATGCCGAAGTGGGAAGGCCCTTACCGGGTGAAACGAGTCACTAGGCCTGGCGCTGTCCGCCTTGAGACCGAAGATGGAATTCCGGTGAGCAACTCCTAGAACATTGAGCATCTTCGTAAGTTTTACCCGTAAGGCGCGGTTGCCGGAACCTGTTCCGGTAACCACCTTTTGTACAAGTCTTGCCACTGTTGCATGTAATCCTTTGTACAAAGCCGGGCGCAGACCCCGTGCATTAGTAAAGCTCATGTGCTCCGCACATTTTGTCAATTCCATACATTCTATTTTTTGCATATATGATCTGACACTTTGTGCAGCACCTACTCCCCGGTAAGCAATAACGAGCCGTAAGGCTCCATACCTTTATTTTCTCTTCTTTCTTTTTTCTCAAGAAAAGGAAGGTTCCCCTCACCCACAAGTTTGCCGGGGGGAAAGAAGAAGATAATGGTATGGACCAGGCATCGTTCAACAAAGTTTCGCCTTCCCGGGAAGCAAACAACAGAAAAGCTAAGTTGCCAAAGTTTGAGCAATCAAATTTTAAAAAAAATTAAGTTATCTCCCTTGAACGACCGCACTTTGTATGGAAAACCTGTGTGCGGAGGAACCAACTCATAGCTAGTTGCGCCCTTACTTTGTTTTGAGTCCGCTCAACAACTTAAGTGAGCTGCAACTAGTTGCGACAAGGTTTCTTGTCGGTAACGGCACCGCCAGCAGGCTGCTGACGTCCCGCACTCAGCGCTCACGGCTCAGGTGCCTGCACTGGCAAGTTCCCTAAAAGCGTAGGGTAAAAAGACATACAAAGGGAGGAATCAAGTAAAGGGAATAACATTGCAATTAGTAACCAGAATAGAGTTATATTACAAAGATAGCTTGTCGCAGCTCTAACAGATTGTTTTCATAACTTGACAAACAGCGACAAGGAAAGAAGAAACGGGCAGCCTAGTCTACGCGATCGCCTTCGATCCTCTTGATCCCGCTCACCTTGTCCACAATGGGTGCGACAAGGGTCTTGAGCGCCTCCAGATCAGCATCCGGCGGCAGGGTCCTGAGGACGTTGGTGAGGTTGAGGCCCGGATTGCGGAAGGCCACCTTCACCAACACTTTCTGAAGGGCTCCCGTGCAGATTTTGCGCGACTCGTCGGCCAGCTGCTTAGGGATCTTCTCCCGGAGCCGCTGAAGGGCCGTCGCCACGCCTTTGAAGAACAAGACGAGCTTGGCGCTGGGCTGGAGGTTCTCGTCGGAGGGATACCCGAGATCTTCCATCCCCAGCTGCGCCAACTCCCTGTCAATGTCTGTGGCAGCATTCACAAGACTTTCCGTCCAATGCTCCACAGTCTCCCTGAAGGCGTTCTGGCTGGCGGCGACACTCTCCAGCAGCGCCTTGTTAGCCTTGATCTCTTCCTTCAAGGCCACCTCCTGCTTCTTGGCGCCGTCCAGTGTCTTGGTCAAAGCGGTCAGCTTCAACTCAGGATCCGCGTTGGAGTCTTTGGCGGCGCTGAGCTCTTTGCCCTTCTCGGCAAGATTGGCCTCCAGCTGCGCCACCTTCATCTCCAACTCCTTCTTGGCAGCCTCGGCGGCGGTGGCAGCGTCCTCTGCTTGCTTGAGGGCTCCGCCGAGTTTTTCCTCGCGCACGGCAAGCTCCTCCTCATGGGCGTCAAGATTGACCTTCCGCTGCGCCAGCTCGCCTTCCTCCGCGGATAGCTTCACAGCGGCAAGTCGTTGCTGCTCTTCGACTTCGGCCTTCTCGAGGAAGAAGACCTTCTGCGCTTCGGCGAGCTGCTCCCGCTCCTCCGCCAGGGACCGGAGGGCTTCCCGGTGGAAACCCCCGAGCTCCTCCACGCGCTTCTCGATATCAGCTCCCGCCTTCGCGACAAGCGCCTCATGGGATTCCAGCTTGGCTTGCCGCGCGCGGTAGAGCGACATCAACTTCCGCAGCAGCCGCTCTTCTTCGGGCTCGTTGCTGCTGCTGCTTGGCGCGTCAACCAGCGTCAGCCCCGCGGAGGCGAGCACCTCGCCGTCGAAGATCTCCCCCTCGACCGGCGCCCTGGAGCTTGACGCCCAGGGGAGGTTGATGAAGACGTCATCGCCGGCCTTCAAGTAGACGCCTGGCTGGGGCTCTTCGGAGCCTGGCGCTGCGGCAGCGGCGGATGGGTCGGCGGTCGGTGTAGCGCCTGGCGCTCCTGCGGCCTCAGGGCCGTCAGTGCGATCGCCAGACCCCTCGCCAGTCGCCGTGGCGGCAGCCTTGGCGGCCTCTGCGCCGGCGGGATCACCAGCACCGGCTGCTTCGTCGGCGGCAACCTCGGTCTCCATCTGCTCCGTAGCAGATGGGTCTGACAGCCGGAAAGGGGAGAAGAGTCAAGCAAAAATCAAACAAAAAGAAGATCAAAAGAAGAAGAACCCAAGGGAAGTTTTGGAGCAAGAGGAGTACCTGCACCAGGTTTTGCAGTCGTGGTCTCCGCCGTCGGGGGGCCGCTGGTGCTGTCCCTTGCCGGAGAACCCTCCCTTGCCGGAGACTTCTCCCTTACCGGGAAGCCCTCCCTTGCCGGAGAGTTCTCCCTTGTCGGGGGATTCTCCCTTGGCACCTGGTGGGGCTGCTCTGCTCCTACACAAATCAGCAATCAAACATCAGCAAAGACAGAGTATCCATGCGCGCCTCACAAGCGGAAATCAAGCCATATACTTACGCTGGGGGCTGCTCTGGAGAAAGGTTGCCGGGTCCGGCAAGGTTGTCTCGGGCGCACCTCCTGTTATCGCAGTAGGTTCGTCCTCGATGACAATCACCGGGACCTTGGCCCTCTTTGCTGCTCTCTGGGCCAGAGTCCTAAAGAGGAACAAGTTCGGAGAAAAGCGAATGAGATACGAGACAAACAGCAAGGATTGAAGAACTACAAGTACAACAAGGAAATCTTACTCTTCTTCTTCTTCCTCACCGGAGCTGAACGCGGAGAAGTCGAAGTCTGGCTCACGTCCGGCGCGAGGAGGCGGAGGAGTAGCTTCCCTTGGCCGCTTGGCAGGAGCAGTGGCGGTGGTCTGAGACGACCCCGCTCCGGCTGGAGTAGAAGCGGTGGTCCGGGAGGGCCCCGCTCCAGTTGCCGTTGCAGCGTGAGATGCTCCCGCGGCAACAGTGCTTGCCGCGGTGGAGCGTGTCGCGTGGCGCGGCGGCTGTTGACTCGCTTGCCGCTCCGCTACGTCACCAGCCTTGCGGAGACGCCTTCTTGGTGGGGATGGAGGCTCTACTTGCGGCTCTGCTTGTGGCGAGCTGTCTGAAGATGAGGTGGAAGACGAGTTGATCTCCAGCGAGCCGCTCTTATCCTTGGCGGGCTCACTCGACTAGACGCCACGACCGGCAAGCTCTTTCTCACCGGCAAGCTCTTTCTCGCCGGCGGGCTCCCCTCGCTCGGCACGGCTTGCCGCCTCCGCTGCATCTGCCTCCTCCACGGTGAACCCAAACTCGCCCGCGGCTGCGGCTGCCGCCGCCTCTTCCAGCCTAGTGGCGATAAGTGCCATCTCCGCATCCGTAGTGTCGCGGGTGAGGCTATCCTTCTCGTCGGAGCGGATTGGCACTTCTACCAAGTCATCGAAGAACTGCTGCACAACGTCGTCTGCAGGCTCCTGCCAAGTTGGCACAATTCCATGCGAGTCGCACTCCGGCATCATTGCACGGATGCGTTCGAGCGAGGAATTGTTGCACAGCGGAACGACGCCCCCCGGCAACCTGAAAACTTCGGGATGTTGGGGGTCATACTTGAAGAGTTCCTGGAGCATCGCATTGAGCTCCAAAACTGTGAAGTTGAAGTTGAGGCCCGGCCGCAGCCTCATGATATCTGCCGCATTCTTGAACTCCCAAGTAGGTCTCCCCCGTTCCTGCAGGGGGGCGATGCGGCGGCGAAGAAAGTCTGCGCCAACAGCACCTACAGTTAGCCCGGCAAGCCTGAGGCGCAGGATTCGGGTGACAGCAATCTTCAGCCTGTCGTCTTCCAGGGCCACGTCACTCCAATCGCTGCCGTGTGCTACTGGGGTTTGGCGCCGGGTGGTGAATGGCTGCGGGTTCTCCTCGTCGATCCAGCACCAGTCTGCTCTCCACTCCTCCCACTTGCCGCGGAATTCTCCCTCCAGATAAGTTTCCTTCTTGCCAGCCCTTGAGATCCAGGCGATTCCACCGGATAGTGGCTCTCCTCTCTCTACTCGGGGTATGAAGAAGTGGCGGAAGAGGGCTACGTTGGGATGGACTCTGACAAAGTTTTCGCAGAGATGTGCGAAAACTGCCATGGTCAGAACGGCATTGGGGGTGAAGTCAAGGAGGTGGAATCCGTAGGTATTCATGATGTCGCAGAAGAATTCTGAGAAAGGCGGGCAGAGCCCGCAGTAGAAGAACAAAGCGAAGAAAGGGTATCCGTTTGGGGCCTTCTTCCAAGCGGCGGCGGGAAGTACCTTCGTACGCGGATGCGCCCGCGTCTCCGCCGACCAGAAGAGGTAGTAGTTCTCCCTCAGCTCCTTCGCGGCAAGCTTGGGGGGGTAAGACGGCCCGCTCCTTCCGCAGCGCCGCAAGCCACTGCGCCTCGGTCGACTTCACGACCTTCCCCTTGTCGGCTTTTGGAGCCATGGCGGAAGTGGTGGAGGAGGTCGACGGCGTTGGTGGTGCTGGTGGCGATGGGGGGCGGAGCGCTGCTCTCTTTCAACTTTGGGAAGACGAGGGAGCGGTGGAGATTTCTGAGATTGGAAGCAGCAACGGGCGAATAGGCGAACTGCCCCTGTTTCCCCTGCTTATAAAGAGGGAGGGGGCGGAAGTTCCGCATTTCCGAATAAAGAAACCACCCACGATCTCTCCCACGACGCCGCATTCAACGCGTGCCGTTCGGGGAGGGCGCGGTGGATACGGAGTGAGATACTGCGTAACCTAGGCCGCGCGTGCCCGTGCCCTGTTTTGGGCCTGGCCCAACAGCGCTCGGCACCGTGTATGGCCCAGGCCCGGGGGCTCCTGTCGGTGTACTAGAGTAGGGGTACCCTAGTATCCCGAACTTGTGCACGGGCAGTCGCAGCATCCCGCGGCAAGGCTTGCCGGGTGACCGCCAAGGTCCTCCGTGGTTCCTATGGAGCCATTCAAGAACAAAGTATCCAAGCCAAGGAGACAAGACCCCGGCAAGAGGAGCTTGCCGGGAAGGCCAACAAAAGCATCTCAAGACCCCAGCAAGAGGAGCTTGCCGGGAAGGCCAACCAAGGCACTTCAAGGAACTTGCCACGGCGCACCACGCGTCCCGGCAAGGCCCGGTGAGCGACAAGCTCCCGGACGCGACAAGACAACGACCGCGGCAAGGCGCTTGCCGCGACAAGCCACTACTCTGTGCCCGCGCTCCAGCGCATCCACCAACGTGTCGCTCTGGGACCTTTCCAGGCGTGCGTGGCAGGAGGCTGTGCAGCCAGCGGTGCGTGGTGGCAAACGGCGCTGACAAGTTTGCCATCGTGGCGAGCGGTGGCGTCCCTGACGGTCCCTTTTACACTGTTTAGGCGACACAGACGGGCATTTAATGCCCTTGTCCCCTGCCGTCAGGGTTAGGTATGATACACTGTAGCAGGTAGCTGTACCTACCGCAGCACCTTTCCATTTTTACCCTTGTCTACGTTGCCACCCGTCGGTGACCCCTTGAGCATATAAAAGGAGGCCCATGCGCAACATAGGGGGAGGGCTAGTTCAGGGAACACTCACGCTCGGTCTCGTTAGCTGCTGGTGTGTACTGTAGCACTCCGCGCTCCCGAGCAAGAAATCAATACAAACCACAAAGCAGGAGTAGGGTTTTACGCATCCGTGCGGCCCGAACCTGGGTAAACTGCTCGTGTGTTTCGCCTCGATCCGCTCTTTGCATGACCTCCGCTCCCGCTGAACGGAAAGGGACTCGGTCTGCCGGTCCCATAGGTGTTCGTGGATCAATACCCCGACAGTTTGGCCTACTAGATTGATCTTTCTTGCAATGGGAGAAGTGCTTAGCTTTGGGTTCAATCTTACGGTGTCCTTTCCCAGTGACAGCAGGGGTAGCAAGGCACGTATTGTATTGTTGCCATCGAGGATAAAAAGATGGGGTTTATATGATGATTCTTGAGTTTATCCCTCTACATCATGTCATCTTGCCTAATGCATTACTCTGTTCCTATGAACTTAATACTCTATATGCATGCTAGATAGCGGTCGATGTGTGGAGTAATAGTAGTAGATGCAGAATCGTTTCGGTCTACTTGTCGCGAACTTGATGCCTATACACATGATCATGCCTAGATATTCTCATAATTATGCACTTTTCTATAAATTGCTCGACAGTAATTTGTTCACCCACCGTAATATTTATGCTATCTTGAGAGAAGCCACTAGTGAAACCTATGGCCCCCGGGTCTATTTTCCATCATATAAGTTTTCAATCTATTTTACTTTGCAATCTTTACTTTCAATCTATATCATAAAAATACCAAAAATATTTATCTTATTATTATTATCTCTATCAGACCTCACTCTCGTAAGTGACCGTGAAGGGCTTGACAACCCCTTTATCGCGTTTTTTGCGAGGTTCTTATTTGTTTGTGTAGGTACGAAGGACTTGCGTGTAGTCTCCTACTGGATTGATACCTTGGTTCTCAAAAACTGAGGGAAATAATTACGCTACTTTGCTGCATCACCCTTTCCTCTTCAAGGGAAAACCAACGCAGTGCTCAATAGGTAGCAAGAAGGATTTCTGGCGCCGTTGCCGGGGAGATCTACGCCAAGTCAAGTCAAGTCAAGACATACCAAGTACCCGTCACAAACTCTTATACCTCGCATTACATTATTTGCCATTTGCCGCTTGTTTTCCTCTCCCCCACTTCACCCTTCTTCTTTTCGTCTTTTCATTTGCCTTGATGTCTTACTTGGCTCGTTTGCTCGTTTGGTTGGAATAATTGTTTATTTATTGCTAAACAGAGAACCTAAGATCTATGGATCCTCATCCGCTTGCTAATATTTTTAAGAGATCCAATTATGATGAACCAATTGCTAGTGAGTTTTGTGCACTAGATTATCGTTATGAGGTTTTGCTTGAAATTCGTGAATCTGAAATTGTGATGAAGTGCTTTATGAAGTGATTCTCGATAGATCTTTGAATAAAAAGCATGATTGCAATGATGTTATTATAAATCCTATTAACATCAATTGTGCTAATAATATGCAATACCCCAAGCTTGGGATGCTAGTTTTGCTATGTCCACAACTTGTTGCAATGATCATGATTGAGGTGATTCTTCTTATGATCTTGAAAATTTATTTAAGCCCCATGATGAATATGAGATTGATAATAGTGTTTGCAATATTATTGAAAGTGGGTTTGGAAGAGTGTCAACTTTATATCCCACATATTTGGAGAATGTTCAATCTTATGAAGTTTTTGATAAAAGTGGGTTTGGAAAGGTCATGACTTTAGTTAATGTTAATCCCACTATTTTGGAAGAGTGTCGACTTTGCATGCATGTGGATCGTGTTGAGAATATGTTATGTGATAGCTATATTGTTGAATTTGAATATGATCCCACATGTAATTATTACGAGAGAGGAAAATATGGTTGTAGAAATTTTCATCTTACTAAATTACCTCTCGTCATGTTGAGATTGCTATCGTCTCTTTCTTCTTCCTTGCATATGCTAATTTTTGCTTGCTATGATAATTTGTTTGCTTATAAAATGCCTATGCATAGGAAGTATGTCAGACTTAGATGTGTTTGTCACATGCTTTATGATGCTCCTTTTGTGCTTCAATTCTTGTCTTTCATGTGAGCATCATTAAAATTATCAATGCGTAGCTAAAAGGCTTTAAAGAAAAGCGCTTGTTGGGAGACAACCACATATATTTACTTTCTATTTTTGAATAAATAATTCATATAGCCTCTTTTTAGATGTGGTTTTATGCTTTTAATTAGTGTTTGTGCCAAGTAGAACCTTTGGGAAGACTTGGGGAAAGTCTTTGAGATCTTGCTGTAAAAAACAGAAACTTTAGCGCTCACGAGATTTGCTGAATTTTTTTACTTGAGAGTGCGATTAGGTTGATTCTTTTTGCAGATGATTAATAGATAAATTACTCACGTCCAGAAATTTATTTTAGAATTTTTGGGCTTACATAAGAATTATAAACCTACAGATTACTACAGACTGTTCTGTTTTTGACAGATTCTGTTTTTCGCATGTTGTTTGCTTATTTTGATGAATCTATGGCTAGTACCGGAGGTTATGAACCATAGAGAAGTTGGAATACAGTAGGTTTAACACCAAAATAAATAAATAATGAGTGCATTACAGTACCTTAAGTGGTGGTTTGTTTTCTTATACTAACAGAGCTCATGAGATTTTCTGTTTAAAGTTTTGTGTTGTGAAGTTTTCAAGTTTTGGGTAAAGATTTGATGGATTATGGAATAAGGAGTGGCAAGAGACTAATATTGGGGATTCCCAAGGCACCCCAAGGTAAAATTCAAGGGCAACCAAAATCCTAAGCTTGGGGATGCCCCGGAAGGCATCCCCTCTTTCGTCATCTTCTATCGGTAACTTTACTTGGGGCTATATTTTTATTCACCACATGATATGTGTTTTGCTTGGAGCGTCTTGTATGATTTGAGTATTTGCTTTTTATTTTACCAAAATCATCCTTGCTGTACACACCTTTTTGGAGAGACACGCATGAATTGGAATTTATTAGAATACTCTATGTGCTTCACTTATATCTTTTGAGCTAGATAATTTTGCCCTAGTGCTTCACTTATATTTTCTTTAGAGCACGGTGGTGATTTTATTTTATAGAAATTATTTATATCTCATGCTTCATTTATATTATTTTGAGAGTCCTTTAGAACATCATGGAATTTCCTTGGTTATAAAATTAGTTCTAATATGATGGGCATCCAAGATGGATATAATAAAAACTATCATAAAAAGTGCATTGAATACTATGAGAAGTTTGATACTTGATGATTGTTTTGAGATATGAAGATGGTGATATTAGAGTCATGCTAGTTGAGTAGTTGTGAATTTAAGAAATACTGTTTCTAAAGTTTGTGATTCCCGTAGCATGCACGTATGGTGAACCGTTATGTGATGAAGTCGGAGCATGATTTATTGATTGATTGTTTTCCTTATGAGTGGCTGTCGGGGACGAGCGATGGTATTTTCCTACCAATCTATCCCCCTAGGATCATGCGCGAAGTACTTTGTTTCAGTAACTAATAAATTTTTGCAATAAGCATGTGAGTTCTTTATGACTAATGTTGAGTCCATGGATTATACGCACTCTCACCCTTCCACCATTGCTAGCCTCTCTAGTACCGCGCAACTTTCGCCGGTACCATAAACCCACCATATACCTTCCTCAAAACAGCCACCATACCTACCTACTATGGCATTACCATAGCCATTCCGAGATATATTGCCATGCAACTTTCCACCGTTCCGTTTGTTATGACACGCTTCATCATTGTCATATTGCTTCGCATGATCATGTAGTTGACATAGTATTTTTGGCAAAGCCACCATTCATAATTCTTTCATACATGTCACTCATGAGTCATTGCACATCCCGGTACACCGTCGGAGGCATTCACATAGAGTCACATTTTGTTCTAAGAATTGAGTTGTAATTCTTGAGTTGTAAGTAAATAAAGTGTGGTGATCATCATTATTAGAGCATTGCCCCATGTGAGGAAAGGATGATGGAGACTATGATTCCCATACAAGTCGGGATGAGACTCCGGACGAAAAAAAAGAGGCCATAAAAAAAGAGAAAAGGCCCAAATAAAAAAATAAAAATGAGAGAAAAAGAGAGAAGGGGCAATGTTACTATCCTTTTACAACACTTGTGCGTCAAAGTAGCGCCATGATCTTCATGGTAGAGAGTCTCCTATGTTATCACTTTCATATACTAGTGGGAATTTTACATTAAAGAACTTGGCTTGTATATTCCAATGACGGGCTTCCTCAAAATGCCATAGGTCTTCGTGAGCAAGCAAGTTGGATGCACACCCACTTAGTTTCTTTTTGAGCTTTCATACACTTATAGCTCTAGTGCATCCATTGCATGGCAATCCCTACTCACTCACATTGATATCTATTGATGGGCATATCCATAGCCCGTTGATACACCTAGTTGATGTGAGACTATCTTCTCCTTTTTGTTTTCTCCACAACCACCATTCTATTCCACCTATAGTGCTATGTACATGGCTCACGCTCATGTATTGCGTGAAGATTGAAAAAGTTTGAGAACATCAAAAGTATGAAACAATTGCTTGGCTTGTCATCGGGGTTGTGCATGATTTAAATATTTTGTGTGGTGAATATGGAGCATAGCCAGACTATATGATTTTGTGGGGATAACTTTCTTTGGCCATGTTATTTTGAGAAGACATGATTGCTTTGTTAGTATGCTTGAAGTATTACAATTTTTATGTCAATATTAAACTTTTATCTTGAATCTTTCGGATCTGAACATTCATGCCACAATAAAGAAAATTACATTGAGAATTATGCTAGGTAGCATTCCACATCAAAAATTCTGTTTTTTATCATTTACCTACTCGAGGACGAGCAGGAATTAAGCTTGGGGATGCTTGATACGTCTCCAACGTATCTATAATTTTTTATTGTTCCATGCTATTATATTATTTTGGATGTTAATGAGCTTATTTATACACTTCTATATTATTTTTGGGACTAACCTACTAACCCAAGGCCCAGTGCAAATTGTTGTTTTTTGCCTATTTCAGTGTTTCGCGGAAAAGGAATATCAAACAGAATCCAAATGGAATGAAACCTTCGGGAGAGTTATTTTTGGAACAAACGTGATCTAGAGGACTTGGAGTGGACGTCAAGAAACCAACGAGGAGGCCGCGAGGCAGGGGCGTGCCCTCCACCCTCGTGGGCCCCTCGTGGCTCCACCGACCTACTTCTTCCTCCTATATATATCCATATACCCCGAAAACATCCAGGACCACTGATACGTCTCTGTCATATCTACTTTTCCAAACACTTTTGCCCTTGTTTGGGACTCTAACTTGCATGATTTGAATGGAACTAACCCGGACTGATGCTGTTTTCAGCAGAATTGCTATGGTGTTATTTATGTGCAGAAACAAAAGTTCTCGGAATGACCTGAAACTTCACGGAACATCTATTTGGAAATAATAAAAAATCCTTGCAAAAGATGAAGACCAGGGGGCCCACCACCTACCCACGAGGGTGGGGGCGCGCCTGCCCCCCTAGGGCACACCCCCTACCTCGTGGGCCCCCTGGAGCTCCTCCGACCTCAACTCCAACTCTATATATTTGCTTTCGGGGAGAAAAAATCAGAGAGAAGAATTCATCGCGTTTTACGATACGGAGCCGCCGCCAAGCTCTAAAACCTCTCGGGAGGGCTGATCTGGAGTCCGTTTGGGGCTCCGGAGAGGGGAATCCGTCGCCATCGTCTTCATCAACCATCCTCCATCACCAATTTCATGATGCTCACTGCCGTGCATGAGTAATTCCATCATAGGCTTGCTGGACGGTGATGGGTTGGATGAGATTTATCATGTAATCGAGTTAGTTTTGTTAGGGTTTGATCCCTAGTATCCACTATGTTCTGAGATTGATGTTGCTATGTATTGCTATGCTTAATGCTTGTCACTAGGGCCCGAGTGCCATGATCTCCGATTTGAACCTATTATGGTTTCATCAATATATGAGAGTTCTTGATCATATCTTGCAAGTCTATAGTCACCTATTATGTGTTATGATCCGGCAACCCTGAAGTGACAATAATCGGGACCACTCCCAGTGATGACCGTAGTTTGAGGAGTTCATGTATTCACTATGTGTTAATGCTTTAGTCTGGTACTCTATTAAAAGGAGGCCTTAATATCCCTTAGTTTCCATTAGGACCCCGCTGCCACGGGAGGGTAGGACAAAAGATGTCATGCAAGTTCTTTTCCATAAGCATGTATGACTATATTCGGAATACATGCCTACATTACATTGATGAATTGGAGCTAGTTCTGTGTCACCCTAGGTTATGACTGTTACATGATGAACCGCATCCGGCATAATTCTCTATCACCGATCCATTGCCTACGAGCTTTCCATATATTGTTCTTCGCTTATTTACTTTTTCGTTGCTATTGCTATCATCACTACAAAATACCAAAAACATTACTTTTGCTATCATTTCCTTTTGCTACCGTTACCACTACTATCATATTACTTTGCTACTGAATACATTGCTGCTGATATTAAGTTTCCAGGTGTGGTTGAATTGACAACTCAGCTGCTAATACTTGAGAATATTCTTTGGCTCCCCTTGTGTCGAATCAATAAATTTGGGTTGAATACTCTACCCTCGAAAACTGTTGCGATCCCCTATACTTGTGGGTTATCAAGATTATTTTCTAGCGCCGTTGCCGGGGAGCATAGCTCTATTCTTTGAGTCACTTGGGATTTATATCTGTTTATCATTATGAAGAACTTGAGAGATCAAAAACCATGATTTATCCCTCAACTACGAGGGGAGGTAAGGAACTGCCATCTAGCTCCGCACTTGATTCACCTTCTGTTTTGAGTAAGCTTGCGACACCTAAACCTGCTTCTGCTATTCGTTCTGATATGTCGCATGTTATTGATGATGCCACTTCTACTATGCATGATACTTATGATGAAACTACTTCTATGCTTGATACTACTGTGCCACTTGGTGAATTTCTTGATGAACAACTTGCTAGGGTTAGAGAGAATGAAAATATTGAATCTGATAATATTGATGAAAGTGATGATGAAGACTTGCCCGTTATTCCTAAGGGTAATGTTTTTGATAAAGAAGCTTCTTTAGCTATTTTAGCTTGCAAAGATAGTTATGAGCTTAAGAGGTTATTAGCTAAATGGAATAAGCAATCTCTAAATGCTAGGATGAAACCTAACCCTGCTTTTGCTACTTCACCTATCTTTGTTACTGATAAGGATTATGAATTCTCTGTTGATCCTGATATAATTACTTTGGTTGAATTTGATCATTTTCATGGCTATGAATCTGAAACTGTTGTGGCACATCTTACTAAATTAAATGATATAGCCACCCCGTTCACTAATGATGAGAGAACTCGTTACTTTTATATCTATAAAATATTTCTGTTCTCATTAAAGGGTGATGCTAAGATATGGTTTAATTCTCTTGATCCTGGTTGTGTCCGTAGTCCCCAGGATATGATTTATTACTTCTCTGCTAAATATTTCCCAGCTCATAAGAAACAATCTGCTTTAAGGGATATATATAATTTTGTGCAAATTGAAGAAGAGAGTCTCCCACAAGCTTGGGGGAGGCTTCTCCAATTACTTAATGCTTTGCCTGATCATCCTCTTAAGAAAAATTAAATACTTGATATCTTTTATAATGGACTAACCGATGCCTTCAAAGATTACCTGGATAGTTGTGTTGGTTCTGTTTTCAGGGAAAGAACGCCGGATGAAGCTGAAATTCTATTGAATAATATGTTGACAAATGAAAATAATTGGAGACTTCCTGAGCCAGCTCCTGAGCCTATTCCTAAACCAACTCCAAAGAAGATGGGTATTCTATTTCTCAGTCCTGAAGATATGCAAGAGGCAAAGAAATCTATGAAAGAAAAAGGTATTAAAGCTGAAGATGTTAAGAATTTACCTCCTATTGAAGAAATACACGGTCTTAATTTACCGCATGTTGAAGAAACATATGATCTTAATCCATTACCTATTGAAGAAGTACATGGTCTTGATAACCCGACACAGGTAGTAAAGGTAAATTCTCTCTATAGATATGATAAAGCTGAAATCCCATTTACTAAGTTTGCTAGTCCATGCTTAGATGAGTTTGATAAATTTATGGTTAAGCAAGAAGATTTTAATGCTTAATTTGGTAGACAATTGAAATACAATTCAAGTATGCTTGAACACTTGGGTGATTATATGGATAATGTTAAAGGTGAACTTAAACTTATTAGTAAACATACTTCTATGGTTATCACTCAAGTAGAACAAGTACTTAAAGCTCAAAGTGATTTGCTCAATGAATTAAATAGTAAGAATAATGATAACGTTGTTAGAGTTATGACTAGAGGTGGTAGAATGACTCAGGAACCTTTATATCCTGAAGGCCACCCTAAGAGAATTGAGCAAGATTCTCAGAGAAATAATGTGGATGCACCTAGTCCTTCTAATAGGAAGAAAAAGAAAAAGATAGGACTTTGCATGCTTCTAGTGAACCTATTACTGAAACACCTGAGAATCCAAATGATATTTCTATTTCTGATGCTGAAACACAATCTGGTAATGAACCTGAAACTAGTGATAATGTTAATGATAATGTTCATGATGATGCTCAACCTAGTAATGATAATGATATAGAAATTGAACCTGCTGTTTATCTAGATAACCCACAATCAAAGAATCAACGTTATGATAAGAAAGACTTTGTTGCTAGGAAACATGGTAAAGAAAGAGAACCATGGGTTCAGAAACCCATGCCTTTTCCTCCAAAACCATCCAAGAAAAAGGATGATGAGAATTTTGAGCACTTTGCTGAAATGATTAGACCTATCTTTTTGCGTATGTGATTAACTAACATGCTCAAAATGAATCCTTATGCTAAGTATATGAAAGATATTGTTACTAATAAAAGAAAGATATCGGAAGCTGAAATTTCCACCATGCTTGCTAATTATACTTTTAAGGGTGGAATACCTAAGAAACTAGGAGATCCCGGTGTACCAACTATACCATGCTCCATTAAAAGAAACTATGTTAAAACTGCTTTATGTGATCTTGGAGCCGGTGTTAGTGTTATGCCTCTCTCTTTATATCGTAGACTTGATTTGAATAAGTTGACACCTACTGAAATATCTTTGCAAATGGATGATAAATCAACTGCTATACCTGTCGGTATTTGTGAGGATGTGCCTGTTGTAGTTGCAAATGTTACTATTTTAACGGACTTTGTTATTTTTGATATTCCTGAGGACGATAGTATGTATATTATTCTTGGAAGACCCTTTTTGAATACTGCAGGGGCTGTTATTGATTGCACTAAAGGCGATGTCACTTTTCATGTTAATGGTAATGAGCATATGGTACACTTTCCGAGGAAACAACCTCAAGTTCATAGTATCAACTCTATTGGAAAAATTCCATCGATTATATTTGGAGGTTTTGAATTTCCTCTTCCTACTGTCAAGAAGAAATATGATATTCTTATTATTGGGGATGTGCATATCCCCGTTGAGGTAACATAGTGTTATTCGAAATTTCTCCGATTCCATGTTATTCGGAATGAGTTCGTTAACAAGACTTGATCAACCTTGTTAGTGGATTCCTTTTGATGAGCATGAGATGGATGAAACCAGAAGGCACAACTCTCTGTACCCTCCTTTTACTTTCTGTTATTCATATTAAATAAAATAAAATTAGTATTTTCTGTTTGTTATCTGATTATCCGTTCAATATAAGAATACCCTGAAAATAAAAGTTCTCCAAATGCCCTAAAATTTAAATATGATTTTTTCTAAAATATTTGAGAATATTTGACACTGAGAACACAGTAGGGGGTCATCCACCTGGCCACGAGGGTGGAAGGCGCGCCCTACCCCCTGGGTGCGCCCCCTGCCTCGTGGGCCCACGGTGGCCCTCCTCCACTTATTCCTGCACCCACACATTCCTTCTTCCTCCCACAAACATGAATATCCAGCTCAAACCCGAGTCCAAGCTCATTTTGCTGCCATTTTCGATCTCCTTGCTTAAAGCACCTCTCACAAAACTGCTTGGGGAGATTGTTCCTTGGTATGTGACTCCTCCATTGGTCCAATTAGTTTTTGTTCTAGTGCTTTATTCATTGCAAACTTGTGCTCCTTAGGTGACCCTGTTCTTGAGCTTGCATGTCAAATTTATATGGTCAAAAGTAGTTTGATGCATGATATAGGCTCTAGGCATTTGTAGGAGTAGTTGCTATCAATATTATTGAGTTTGGTTCACTTTTATTTTGAAGTTACTAAAAATTTCAGAAATTTTTCAGAGGAAGAAATATGTTTAGGAAAATGTACCAAGGTGGCTCTTCAAGGAAATAAGAGTCCAGGCTTGCAATGCATGATGCTGATGATGAGCAACCAAGAGACGCTCCAGTGCGTCCTTGTGAATGGCCTTCGGAAACTTTCTGGATCGAGCGGGAATTAAGGAAGAATTTAACGCATATTTGTGTAACGCTGATCTTGTGAGCTTCGAGGAAGAAAAGTGCTGCCAGTATCACTATCTCACTAGTTCCTTTGTGAGGAGGTTTGAATTTTCATCTTCACGTAATTCTCCAACTGTCTTGTTTGATCTTTATGAAAATTCTTACACTATGGACTTAGAGGATTTTACCACTGCTTGCAAACTTCCATAGTGGGGTAGTATCAGGGAACCTCGCAAATCTGAATTTAGAGATTTTCTTGCTAGTATAGCTGTGGGGGAATCTAGAGATATAACACAAGATACCATAGGGAGCATTCACTTTCCTGCTATACATTATTTTGCTCTCTTCATAGGTAGATGCATTAATGGTAAAGATGAAGCATGTCATATGTGTGTTCCTGACCTCAGTATTCTTAGGAGTGCCGTGTTAGGAGACAAATCTTATAATTTGGGAGCCATTGTTGCACGTAGGTTGCATCTTAATAGATTTAATGGAGATTTCTTTGGTGGAATTTATTCAACCCGCTTAGCTGATTTTCTTGGTGTAACTATACGTAATGATGATATTGAATTACCTCCTGCTTACCTAGACTTTAATGCTATGGTTCACCACCAGTTTGTCAAGAGGAATGAATCACCTCTCCAATATCGTTTAATCTTTGACAGACGTCATGATGTCCGTATTACTCTCCCTGCTCCTGCCTTCTTTGATTATCAGGCAAAAGGAAGATATGTTATCACCAGAGAGGAGGCAGATGAGTACGAGAGGAGGGCGGAGGTCGCTCGTCGCCACGCTGCAGCTCAGGAGGCAATAGCCGCTGCATCGCAGTACGACCCCAACTATTACTATGGATATCCGCCAGGCCAACCGTGGCCATAGACCAACTTAGGCCAAAAGCCTAAGCTTGGGGGAGTACGTATTTCCCACCGACATTACATTCATGTTCACACACTCATTGCTAGATGTCGGTGCTCATACTTTTTCATTGTATCATCCATGCTAGTTTATTTCCCTTTTTATGCTTTCTTCTTGTGTGTTTAATAAACCTTAAGAAAAACAAAAAAATAGTTGTAGTTTTTAATTAGTTTACTTTCCATGCTTGTAGTAGTAATAAAAAAGAAAACCCAAAAAGATTTCATGTTCTTCTTTTGCTTGTTGGGAGCTTTCTCGTGTAAATAGTTCTATTTCTTTTCTTTTCTTTGGGGGTCGATAGGAGAAGACCATGATTAAATTGTTGAAGTAGCTCTTATATGCATTATTGTTGATCTGACAAAAGAGCCCACATTGCCTTATCTTCTCCTGTTTATTGAATGCTTGCAGATTCCAGCTTAGTCCAATGCATGTGCACTATTATTATTATTCACACTATTTGGTCGTGCAAGTGAAAGGCAATTATGACGATATATGATGGACTGACTGAGATGAGAAAAGTTGACATGAACTCGACCTCTCTTGTTTTTGTAAATATGATTAGTTCATCGTTCCTGATTCAGCCTATTATGAATAAACATGTTTGCAATGACAACTAGAGATCATAGTTTCTTGTGCCATGCTTGATTAGCTAGGAGCTTATAATGGTTTACCTTGCATGCCAACATGCTATTAAAATGGTTGTGATGTGGTATGATAGGGTGGTATCCTCCTCTGAATGATTTAAGTGACTTGACTTGGCGCATGTTCACGCATGTAGTTGAAACAAAATCAACATAGCCTTCACGATATTTATGTTCATGGTGGATTATATCCTACTCATGCTTGCATTCGGTGTTGATTAATTTTAATGCATGTCCATGATTGTTGTCTCTCTCTAGCTGGTCGCTTCCCAGTCTTTTGCTAGCCTTCACTTGTACTAAGCGGGAATACTGCTTGTGCATCCAACTCCATAAACCCCAAAGTTATTCCATATGAGTCCACCATACCTACCTATATACGGTATCTACCTGCCGTTCCAAGTAAATTTGTATGTGCCAAACTCTAAACCTTCAAATAAATATCTTGTTTTGTATGCTCGAATAGCACATGTATCAACTAGGGCTGTCCGTATCTTCCATGTTAGGCGGGTTATTCTCAAGAGGAGTGGACTCCGCTCCTCACTCATGAGAAAGTGGCTGGTCACCGGGATGCCCAGTCCCATGCTTTATGCAAATCAAATCAAAATAATTGCAAACAAAACTCCCCCTGGGACTCTTGTTAGTTGGAGGCACTCGTTGTTTCGAGCAAGCCATGGATTGATGCTTGTTGGTGGAGGGGGAGTATAAACTTTACCATTCTGTTTGGGAACCGCCTATAATGTGTGTAGCATGGAAGATATTGCCATCTCTTGGTTGTTATGTTGGCAATGAAAGTATACCGCTCAAAATATTATTCATATCTATTTCAAAACCGAGCTCTCGCACCTCTACAAATCCATGCTTCCCTCTGCGAAGGGCCTATCTATTTACTTTCATGTTGAGTCATCATCTTCTTATTAAAAAGCACCAGTTTGAGAGCACCGCTGTCATTTGCATTCATTGCTGTTAGTATACATTGAGTGTGACTTGACTGGATCTCTTTTACCATGAATTACAATGTCTAGTCAGTCCTCGATCTTTAAAGCTGCTCTGCATTTATGTTTTGCGGTCTCAGAAAGGGCTAGCGAGATACCATCTTGTTATATCATATTATGATTGTTTTGAGAAACTGTTGTCATTCGAGATTTATTATTATTGCTCGCTAATTGATTATGCCATTGATATGAGTAAACTTGAGACCTAAGCATTATTTTGAATGTGGTTAGTCATAATCTTTGTTGAAAACTTGAATGTTGGCTTTACATATTTACAACAACAAGAGCAAACAGAGTTTGTAAAAGTTTTTCTTTATCACTTTCAGTTTATCAACTGAATTGCTTGAGGACAAGCAAAGGTTTATGCTTGGGGGAGTTGATACGTCTCCGTCGTATCTACTTTTCCAAATACTTTTGCCCTTGTTTTGGACTCTAACTTGCATGATTTGAATGGAACTAACCCGGACTGACGCTGTTTTCAGCAGAATTGCTATGGTGTTATTTATGTGCAGAAACAGAAGTTCTGGGAATGACCTGAAACTTCACGGAACATCTATTCGGAAATAATAAAAAATCCTTGCAAAATATGAAGACCAGGGGGCCCACCACTTGTCCACGAGGGTGGGGGGCGCAGGCGCGCCCCCCTACCTCGTGGGCCCCCTGGAGCTCCTCCGACCTCAACTCCAACTCTATATATTTGCTTTTGGGGAGAAAAAATCAGTGAGAAGAATTCATCACGTTTTACGATACGGAGCCGCCGCCAAGCCCTAAAACCTCTCAGGAGGGCTGATCTGGAGTCCGTTGGGGGCTCCGGAGAGGGGAATCCGTCGCCATCGTCATCATCAACCATCCTCCATCACCAATTTCATGATGCTCACCGCCGTGCGTGAGTAATTACATCGTAGGCTTGCTGGACGGTGATGGGTTGGATGAGATTTATCATGTAATCGAGTTAGTTTTGTTAGGGTTTGATCCCTAGTATCCACTATGTTCTGAGATTGATGTTGCTATGACTTTGCTATGCTTAATGCTTGTCACTAGGGCCCGAGTGCCATGATTTCAGATCTGAACCTATTATGTTTTCATCAATATATGAGAGTTCTTGATCCTATCTTGCAAGTCTATAGTCACCTATTATGTGTTATGATCCGGCAACCCCGAAGTGACAATAATCGGGACCACTCTCGGCGATGACCGTAGTTTGAGGACTTCATGTATTCACTATGTGTTAATGCTTTGGTCTGGTACTCTATTAAAAGGAGGCCTTAATATCCCTTAGTTTCCATTAGGACCCTGCTGCCACGGGAGGGTAGGACAAAAGATGTCATGCAAGTTCTTTTCCATAAGCACGTATGACTATATTCGGAATACATGCCTACATTACATTGATGAATTGGAGCTAGTTCTGTGTCACCCTAGGTTATGACTGTTACATGATGAACCGCATCCGGCATAATTCTCTATCACCGATCCATTGCCTACGAGCTTTCCATATATTGTTCTTCGCTTATTTACTTTTCCGTTGCTATTGCTATCATCACTACAAAATACCAAAAACATTACTTTTGCTATCATTACCTTTTGCTACCGTTACCACTACTATCATATTACTTTGCTACAAAATACTTTGCTGCAGATATTAAATTTCCGTGTGGTTGAATTGACAACTCAGCTGCTAATACTTGAGATATTCTTTGACTCCCCTTGTGTCGAATCAATAAATTTGGGTTGAATACTCTACCCTCGAAAACTGTTGCGATCCCCTATACTTGTGGGTTATCAAGCACCACGAAACCCTATTTCCACCGCCGCAACCTTCTATACCCAAGAGATCCCATCTTGGGGCCTTTTCTGGAGCTCCGCCGGAGGGGGAATCAATCAGGGAGGGCTTCTACATCAACACCATAGCCTCTCCGATGATGTGTGAGTAGTTTACTTCGAACCTTCGGGTCCATAGTTATTAGTTAGATGGCTTATTCTCTCTCTTTGGATCTCAATACAATGTTCTCCTCGATCTTCTTGGAGATCTATTTGATGTAACTCTTTTTTGCGGTGTGTTTGTCGAGATCCGATGAATTGTGGGTTTATGATCAAGTTTATCTATGAACAATATTTGATTCTTCTCTGAAATCTTTTATGTATGATTGGTTATCTTTGCAAGTCTCTTCAAATTATCAGTTTGGTTTGGCCTACTAGATTGATCTTTCTTGCAATGGGAGAAGTGCTTAGCTTTGGGTTCAATCTTGCGGTGTCCTTTCCCAGTGACAGCAGGGGCAGCAAGGCACGTATTGTATTGTTTCCATCGAGGATAAAAAGATAGGGTTTATATCATATTGCTTGAGTTTATCCCTCTACATCATGTCATCTTGCCTAATGCATTACTCTATTCCTATGAACTTAATACTCTAGACGCATGATGGATAGCGGTCGATGTGTGGAGTAATAGTAGTAGATGCAGAATCGTTTCGGTCTACTTGTCGCGGACGTGATGCCTATACACATGATCATGCCTAGATATTCTCATAATTATGCACTTTTCTATCAATTGCTCGACAGTAATTTGTTCACCCACCATAATACTTATGCTATCTTGAGAGAAGCCACTAGTGAAACCTATGGCCCCCGGGTCTATTTTCCATCATATAAGTTTTCAATCTATTTTACTTTGCAATCTTTACTTTCGATCTATATCATAAAAATACCAAAAATATTTATCTTATTATTATTATCTCTATCATATCTCACTCTCGTAAGTGACCGTGAAGGGCTTGACAACCCCTTTATCGCGTTGGTTGCGAGGTTCTTATTTGTTTGTGTAGGTACGAAGGACTTGCGTGTAGTATCCTACTGGATTGATACCTTGGTTCTCAAAAACCGAGGGAAATACTTACGCTACTTTGCTGCATCACCCTTTCCTCTTCAAGGGAAAACCAACGCAGTGCTCAAGAGGTAGCATTTATCAATACGCAAAAAGTTTTCAACACTTCCATAGAAGAAAAGTTGAGTAAGATTGATGATTTGTCTAGAAGTGTTGATAGAATTTCTCATGATGTGGGAAACCTCAAGATGAAATTTTTTGTGCCTAAGGTTGATGAATCAATTAAATATCTTTATGTTTCTATGGATGAAAGTAATAAAAGAACCGCTATGCTTAGAGCTAAAAGAGAATTTTTAGAAAAAACATTTTCTAGTGATTACTTTCACAAAAGTGATGAAGATCTTAAAATGATTGGTGTTTCTTCTATTGATTCCTTGTTTAGCAAATTAAGATTGATGAAAAAGGGACTGGAGAAGAGTCAACTTTAGTTAGAAGGCGTTCCAATGATTCGGAGGGTGAAAATGTTGTTGAGAAAATTGATAATAGTGGGTTTGGAGAGGTCAAAATTTTAGCTAGTGATGCGCCTACTCTTTTGGATTACAAAGACATTATTTATGATAGTTGCTCTTTGATTGATTGTATTTCTTCGTTGCAATCCATGATAAATTCACCCCCATGCTTATGAACAAAATAAAGCTTTTACTAAACATATTGTTGATGCTATGATGAAAGCTTTTGAAGAAAAATTGGAATTAGAAGTTTCAATTCCTAGAAAATTGCATGATTAGTGGGAACCTACTATCAAAGTCAAGATTAAAACTTATGAGTATTTTGCTTTGTGTGACTTGGGTGCTAGTGTTTCTACAATTCCGAAATCTTTATGTGATGTGCTTGGTCTTACCGATATTGAATCGTGTTCTTTGAATTTGCACTTGGCGGATTCCACTATTAAAAAGCCTACGGGAAGAATTAATGATGTTCTTATTCTTACAAATAGAAATTATGTGCCCATAGATTTTATTGTTCTTGATATTGATTGCAATCCGTCTTGTCCAATTATTCTTGGTAGACCGTTTTTACGCACTATTGGTGTCGTGATTGATATGAAAGAAGCCAATATTAAGTTCCAATTTCCTTTGAGGAAGGGTATGGAACACTTTCCTAGAACAAGAAATAGGCCACCATATGAATCAATCACGAGGGCATCTTATGGATCTCGAACCAAAGATAACAAAATTTAGATCCTTGCTTTATGCCTAGCTAAGGGCGTAAAACTATAGCGCTTGTTGGGAGATAACCCAATGAATAAAATTTGTTTTTGCTTTTTGTTCTTGAGTGTTAGCAAAATTATGTTACTGCTATGATTGTGTTTTTATATTTTAATTAGTGTTTGTGCCAAGTAAAGCCTTTAGGATCTTCTTGGGTGATAGTTGTTTGATCTTGCTGAAAAAACAGAATATTTTGCACTCACGAAAATAATTTTAATTTTTAACCGGAGAACGATAAAATACTAGTTCCTCTTGCAGTAGATCAATATAAAAATTGCTCAGGTCGTCCTAATTTTTCAGAATTTTTGGAATTACAGAAGTATTCAAAATAGTTAGATTGCTACAGACTGTTCTGTTTTGACAGATTCTGTTTTCTTTGCGTTGTGTGCTTATTTTGATGGCTCTATGGTTTTCTTTGATGAGTTTTTACCATAGAAAAGTTGGGATACAGTAGATATAATGCAAGAACAAAATATGAGTTGGTTTGATACAACACTTATAGTAGTGATTTATTTTCTTATACTAACGGATCTCACGAAGGTTTTGTTGAGTTTTGTGTGATTGAAGTTTTCAAGTTTTGGGTTATCTTACGATGGATGAAGGAATAAGGACTAGAAGAGCCTAAGCTTGGGGATTCCCCGGCATCCCAAGATATTATCCAAAAATGAGAAACCAACTAATCTTGTGGATGCCCCCGAGTGGCATCCCCTCTTTCTTCTAACGACCATCGGTATTTTACCCGAAGCTATATTTTTATTCGTCACATACTATGTGTTTTGCTTGGAGCGTCTTGTATGATTTGAGTCTTTGCATGTTTATTTTGTGTTTTAAGTCTTGATCCCTAGCTGGACACACCTATTTGAGAGAGCCAAAATTATGTCATGACTTGTTAGAATTGCTCTCTATGCTTCACTTAAATTTTTATGAGCTATGTACTTGCTCTAGTGCTTCACTTATATCTTTTTTCGCACAGTGTGCTTAGTATTTTTCAAGAAATTCTATCTTGCTTCACTTAAATTAATTTGAGAGAAAGAAATATTATGCTCATGATCTTAACTTATATTTGTTTGATCTTATGAAAAGCAACACATGAAAATTAGTCCCAAAGTGATAGATATCCAAGAAGGATATAATAAAAACTTTCATGAAGATCATTGGACAAAATAAACTTGATTCTTAGTAATAGTTTTGAGATATGATGATGTGATATGTGAGTTATGTTGATGAGTAATTATGCTATAGTACGAATATTGGTGTTAAGGTTTGTGATTCCCTATGCAAGCATGAAAGTCAATAGTCATGCAATGAAATTATATCCTACTTCTGGTGCATTATTCGATGTTAATTATGCTTAATGCTTGCTTATGAGACTATCTGTTTCTTGGTCTCAATCTTTTGCTAGCCTTCATTTTGCACTAAGTATGATCTCTACTTGTGCATCCAAAATCCTTTTAACCAGTTTTGCCACATGAGTCCACTATATCTACCTATATGCGGTATTCTTTTGCCGTTCTAAGCAAATTTGTATGTGCCATCGCTAGTTTTCAAAATAAACTTCTATTGTGTGTGTTCGTTTCGCTCGTGGAGCGGTGAGGGGTGGCTAATATTTTCCATGCTATATGTGTTATTCTCACGATGAGTGTTTATTCACTTGTCATTGCACGAGAGTAAGGAAAAGGTATTAGGGATGCCCAGTCCCGAAATGAAAAATGAATCTACTTTATGTTGTCAAATAATAAATTCCTTGGAAAGTGTTGGTATGGAGGGCAACCGTGGATACGGCTAGCCATGGAAAGTGAAAGTATGGTTGAAAAAGGAATAAACTTTATTTTCTGTTTGGGAACTTCCTATGATATATCTAAGCATGGAAAGTGTTGGGAACTCTAAGTTGTTTTCGTTGGTGGGATGGATACACCTCCCAAAATGTTTTTATCTTTAAGTTTTTCGCTTTGAGCTCTGGCACCTCTACAAATCCCTACTTCCCTCTGCGAAGGGCCTTCTTTTACTTTATGCAATTTTTATTTTGAATTTGAGTCTCATCTTCTCTTATAAAAGCACCAACTAGGAGGCAATATGATTGTACTTGAGTATTGGGTGTAGCTAATATGCGAGTGTGTTTCATGAATGGATCAATGGTTGAGCATGATGGGCTAGGAATAACTTATTTTAGTGTTGATATTTTGAAATACATGGTTGCTTGTTGATATTCTTGAGTATTTAAATTATCATGTCAAAACTAGCCTATTGCTTTGAATCACATAAAAGTCCAAATGTCTATGCTATAAAGAATAGAATATGATATGACATGTTAGGCAGCATTCCACATCAAAAATTCTGTTTTTATCACTTACCTACTCGAGGACGAGTAGGAGTTAAGCTTGGGGATGCTGATACATCTCCAACGTATCTATAATTTTTGATTGTTCCATGTTGTTATATTATCAATCATGGATGTTTTATAATCATTTTATAGTCATTTTATATCATTTTTTGGTACTAACCTATTGACACAGTGCCAAGTGCCAGTTGCTGTTTTTCATGTTTTTCACATCGCAGAAAATCAATACCAAACAGAGTCCAAACGCAACAAAACTTTAGGAGATTTTTTTGGACCAGAAGGAACATAATGGGCCCTTGCTGCGCATGGGGGGTGCTCCGAGGAGAGCACAACCCACCATGGCGCGCCAGGAGGCCCAGGCGCGCCCTGGTGGGTCGTGCCCACCTCGGGTGCCCCCGGACCGCCTCTTTGCTCTATAAATACCCCAACGTTCCCAAACCCCTAGGGTAGTCAATGAAATATTGATCCAGCCACCACAAAATCCAGAACCGCCAGATCCAATCTAGACACCATCTCGGATGGGGTTCACCACCTCCATTGGCGCCTCTCCAATGATGCATGAGTAGTTCTTTGTAGACCTTCGGGTCCGTAGTTAGTAGCTAGATGGCTTCCTCTCTCTCTCTCTTGATTCTCAATATAATGGTCTCTTGGAGATCCATATGATGTAACTCTTTTGCGTGTGTTTGTTGGGATCGATGAACTTTGAGTTTATCATCAGATCTATCTTTTTATATCCATGAAAGTATTTGAGTTTCTTTGATCTCTTTTATGCATGATTGCTTATAGCTTCGTATTTCTTATCCAATATTTGGGTTTTGTTCAGCCAACTTGATCTATTTATTTTGTAATGGGAAGATGTGCTTTGTAGTGGGTTCAATCTTACGATGCTTGATCCCAGTGACAGAAGGGGAACCGACACGTATGTATCGTTGCAACTAAGGATAAAACGATGGGGTCTATCTCTACATAGATAGATCCTATATGCATCATGTCATCGTTCTTATTGCATTACTCCGTTTCTCCATGAACTTAATACACTAGATGCATGCTGGATAGCGGTCGATGTGTGGAGTAATAGTAGTAGATGCAGGCAGGAGTCGGTCTACTAATCTTGGGCGTGATGCCTATGTAATGATCATTGCGTGGATATCGTCATGAGTATTTGAAGTTTTTTCAATTTCCCAACAGTAATTTGTTCACCCACTGTCGGTGTCAAAACCGGCGGATCTCGGGTAGGGGGTCCCGAACTGTGCGTCTAGGCCGGATGGTAACAGGAGACAAGGGACACAATGTTTTACCCAGGTTCGGGCCCTCTTGATGGAGGTAAAACCCTACGTCCTGCTTGATTAATATTGATGATATGGGTAGTACAAGAGTAGATCTACCACGAGATCAAGGAGGCTAAACCCTAGAAGCTAGCCTATGGTATGATTGTTGTATGATGAAGTTGTCCTATGGACTAAAACCCTCCAGTTTATATAGACACCGGAGAGGGTTAGGGTTACACAAAGTCGGTTACAATGGTAGGAGATCTTGAATATCCGCATCGCCAAGCTTGCCTTCCACGCCAAGGAAAGTCCCCTCCGGACACGGGACGGAGTCTTCAATCTTGTATCTTCATAGTCCTGGAGTTCGGCTGAAGGTATAGTCCGGCTACCCGAACACCCCCTAATCCAGGACTCCCTCAGTAGCCCCTGAACCAGGCTTCAATGACGACGAGTCTGGCGCGCAGATTGTCTTCGGCATTGCAAGGCGGGTTCCTCCTCCAAATTCTTCATAAAAGTTTTGTGAACACCAAGAGTAGTGTCCGGCTCTGCAAAATAAGTTTCCACGTATTGCCACGGAGAGAATAATATTAGCACAAATCTAATCTGCTGACGTATTCCGCAGCGTGACATCACACTACGGCCAAGCCTTTGTTCGAATCGTTTTTGCTTTTCCACCTCAGCGTGTTTTGCGAGGCGGTTTCCTTGGCACGTCTTGTCAAAGCAGAGATCGTGTCCCCTTTATTTACGGGATTCTCATCAATACGGACGTGGGTAACCCAATCGTGCCCGTTAGCATGTTTTCTCGATTAAAGGCGAGTCCCAAACGGTTACGAGGAGGGCTCCTGGTATTCAACCTCTTATAAAGAGACCAAGGCCTTACTCCTTTTCTCTAATCTCAAAACAAGTTTGCCTGTCGCCTCGAGTTCCAACACCCTAGGCTCCAGATTCCAGGCACTTCGGACCTTCGACAATGTCCAATTCCGACCTTCAAGGCCGGTGGATGCCCTCCTCCGTCACGGAGGAGGACGTGCTAAGGTTGAGGGAGGCTACGTTTTTGACCGCCGAAATTTCTCATAGGTTGCCTGCTCAAAGGCAGGCTATTCCCAGTCCCCAGCCTGGTGAGAGCGTAGTATTCATGTCTCACTTCCTTCGGGGTTTAGGCTTCCCGATGGATCCCTTCGTGAGGGGGCTGATGTTCTATTATGGGCTGGAATTTCATGACCTAGCTCCGGAGTCCATCCTCCACATTTCCTCATTCATCATTGTGTGCAAAGCGTTCCTCCGTGTTACTCCTCACTTCGGATTATGGCTCAAGACTTTTGGAGTGGAGCCGAAGATGATCGAGGGACGGCACGCAGAGTGCGGAGGTGCTGTCATAAGTAAGAATGCCGATGCTCCATGGACCGAGGGCTCCTTTCAAGAGGAGCTCGGCTTATGGCAACGAGAGTGGTTCTATATCACCGCTCCCAGGAGCGCCAAGTGGGTGGCACCTCCTGCCTTTCGCTCGGGTCCCCCGCCACGGCTAGCGTCATGGGTCAACAAAGGATTAGATTGGGGGTTATCCAAAGACGTGCCCCTGTTGTAGGGCCGCATTAGGGATCTCTTAGAAAGAGACCTCAACCTGGTCAAGGTGACACAGGTCATGCTGATTTGCCGAACATTACCTAGCAAACGTCGCTCCCTTCGTCTGTGGGAGTTTAATCCGGAGGGACCACGAGCTCTTCAGCATTTTATGGGCGCAACGCCCGTGGAGATGTATAAAATGTTCTTCGGATCACAAGCAATGTGTCCGGATTTGACCGAGGACGCAGGTTTAAGCTGCAATCGCCCGGATACTCAAGTAAGTAACCTTGTGCCCGGACTCGCTATCCGTAAAATTGTCATAAACTCGCCCCTAAAGGAGCTGTCCTTTTAAACAGGAGTGGGTAGCAAAGGCGAAGCTGATCAGGTGTCCGGCTCCCCTTCTTGAGACCAGGCTGGATCCCGTGCTAGTTAGGATGTTGAAGATCGTGCCTTTGGAGGAAAGTGAGGGGGAGACAAGGAAACTATGGCCTCCTCGAAGGAGGCTGCTCCGAAGGGAGGAACCGACAATTCCTCTCCTAGGGGGAAGAAGAGGGCCGCCTCTGACGACCCGGAGACCATGGCCTCAAAGTGGGGGAAGAAGTCCTCGTCAGAGGGTCCGGCGCCGGGGAGATCCTCGGCCGAACTACGCCCCCAAAGGGATCAGCCCTCCAGCGAGCCGTAAGTAGAGAAAGATTTTCCTTTAGAGGGATGAGAGAAATCCTTACTTTTTATCTGAGAAGATTAACCGAAATTTTACCTTGCAGCTCAGACCTCAGCCCTTCTCAGCAGAGCTCGTCTTCGGGGGATCTTCTTCCGGAGATGATGGAGAGTGGAACGCCTCCCCCTGCCGTACCGCCTAACGAGGCGGGCGACCCTGAGATGTCGTCGCGGAGGGTTTCTCCGAATCTGGCAAGGGTGGAAGGTAGCCATATGGCCCCCCAAGGTTCTCCGCGTCCTGCCTTTGATGGAGGTCATAGGACGAGTCCGGCACCGTCTGGTGCGCGGTTGGAGGAGCTGATGATTCTGCTGGGGCGAGCTTCTATCTCAGAGGAGCACTGTGCATTGATGGGTACGGTGATTGGAAGGATTTCGTCCGTGGAAAGCGGATTGCACGAGGCCGTCAGAAGTTTGCTGACGGTTTTGAGGTACGTTTGATAATGTACTTTTTTGTCAGTTGCGCATAAACAAGATGCGCCCTGTGTAGATAGTAGCCCCTGAGACTCTGTGCGTTGTCAAAATTGATGGCGCGCAGAGGATCATAATCCCAGGTCTGATTTTCGCCTTTGTATATAGGTGGCGAAGTGTCCGGAATCGAGCCGAACTTATGATTTTGCCGAGATAAAGCGGCAACTTGACGTGGCAGATGCCGACATCGCGCTCATCAACGAGCGACTTGATGATGCTCAAGGTATGCAATTCCTCGGGCGGCATCTGGTAAGAGGGGCTTTTATGCCAGTATCTTACAATGTGTATGCTTGACGCAGATGGTGCGGCCGCCGTGGAGAGTCTCCGGGTGGAACTTGCCCGAGCTAAGGAACAAGCCAGGACAAGTGATGCGGCTGCCGAGAAGGCACTTGAAGAGCTGAGAGCCGAACAGGCTGCTCACTGCCGAAGCAAGAAGGAGATGGCCGAGATGGCCGTGAAATTAAAAAGCGTTGCTGACCGTTGCAAGTCTCTTGAGAAAGAAGACCGGGTGAGATAAACGGACTTAGAGAAGGCCGTTGTTGATGCCAAGGACGCTCACTCTGCGATGAGAGCTGCGAAGGAGGAGCTGCGTCAGGCCAGACAAATTGCGGCTGGAAAGCCCTTTATGCTGCGGAGGAAGTTTGGCGATCCGAAGTTTGCTCCGTTGGACCGGATGTGGAGTGCGAAGGACACCTATCTAGATTTGGCAGCGAGTGCTGCTGATGCGACTGAACACTTTTGAGATCAAGAAGATCATGAAGTGGAAAGGCTTTTCTGGTCGCAGTTCCACAATCCAGAGCGTCCACTGGTAGTGGACGATCGTCTGGCTCAATGGGCCGAACTGAATAGATTGTCCGGACTCGCCATGAAGTACGTCGTGGGTCATCTGTGGCCGGGGAGATCGGAGCCGAAGAGTTATTTCGGCTTGGTGCAGCAATTCCTTGGCGCGGTGCCACGTATCGATGCGATGAAGAGGTCAACATGCATAGAGGGCGCACGGATCGCTCTTGCCCGTGTCAAGACATACTGGGCAGGGATGGAGACCACCGTTGTTGCATCCCGAGATTCGGACCAAAGCCGAGTACCCTCCGAGCACTATTTTCAGGAAGTCCTTGAAGGCGCTCGTGTAATAGAGACGCAGTGCTCGAAGAATGCTATGTTCTGATAGCATATGTAATTATGAAGCAATATTTTGATGAATTGTAGTAGCCTTTTATACTTGTGCCTGCAAGTATGTGGAACACCTCTTGTGCGGCCGTTTTAAGATATACATACAAAATCTGAAAGATGGCAGTCGTTGGCTTCAGCCCCCACGCACATAGTGCGGGGGTGCTCGCAGAAGGCGCATTTTCACACTTAATCCAACGTCTTGGTCCTACAAAGGAGGTGATAGCGCAGCGAGCTAGGCAACCGGACTATAATGCTTTAACACTTTCACTTAGCCATAGGAGCTTGACAATGGGAGTATTTAGGTAGCCCCTGGTGGCGACTGCGCTCGCCCGAATTCGGGGCGCGTATGTGCCTGGCCGGGAAACGGCCCTTCGTTAATGCGGGGGAATCCTATAGATTCCGGAGAGTCATCGGAGTGGTTGACTAGTCTCACGCCATATCATGACAGTCGGTTTTCGGCTTTCTCTACTGAGGTGCTCGCCTGGCCGAACCAGGGCACCATCGCAGTAGTTCTCCTGGTGCCGCCTTAGCCGATAGAGCGGAACGTAAGGCGGTCGAACACAGGAGCCTGGCAACCCAACATTTGACCAAAATCATGACTCGGAGCTGATGCATATAAGGCCAAACTCGCGACGCCGAACACTCCCTAAGGTATTCGGTCTTTATGAGAGCGGGCTAAGTAACGCTCTAAGGTATAAGCCCCTAGTGTCCAGGTACGCGCAAGAATTCTGACGTGGCCACATGCCAAGACGCCAGCCTCCTCCTTGGTCATAGAACCAGGGGATGTGTATCAACAAGAGACAGTAAAAAAGGTTTACGCAGGGTCTTAATCTGAAAAGAATCCTTGGAACGGGTCCCTACTGCACGTCTGCGCCTGTGTCCCCGTTGTGCCGTATCCTGGACGGGCGCAGCACGACGTTCATCTGTAAAAAAGAGAGCAACTAAGTTGAAAAAGGAGTGTGCCGAAAAGTTATATGAAATAAACAAAGTGTAAATTAAAATATGGAAAATTGAGCTTTATTGTCTCTTATTTTATACGTGTGAAGCCCCTAGTGCAGGGGTATATGGCCACTAAGCCTTTATCAATGAAACTTTTGTGTCGGACTCGTCTATCCGTGTCCGTGGTCTTAATGACCTGTTCCGATGTTCTGGCTGGTGAAGCCATTGTATTGTGGGGCTGTTAAAGCGGCCGCACGATCCTCCGCTTGGGGGAGGCGCCCTTACTGCTTCCCCGTTAAGGAGATGATGCCGCGTGGACCGGGCATCTTAAGCGTAAGAGATGCATACTGCGGTATTGCGTTAAAGCGGGCGAAAGCTTCGCGTCCCAGCAGTGCTTGATAGCGACTTGAGAATGGGACGATGTGGAAAGTCAGCTTTTCGCGACGGAAGTTATCGGCAGAGCCGAAAATAACCTCGAGCCGGAGAAAACCCATGCAATGGGTGTCCGGACCTGGCGTTACTCCTTGAAAGGAGGTTTTGCTGTGGCGAATTCTTTTTGGGTCGATCCCCATGTGGCGGATTGAGTCCTGATATATCAGGTTGAGTCCGCTGCCACCGTCCATAAGGACATTTGAAAACTAGAGTCCGCCAATTATTGGATCGAGTACCAGGGCAGTCCAGCCTGGGTTCCTGATACTTCTAGAACAATCCAGATGATCGAAGATGATTGGTTTTGACAACCAGTGGCGGGATTCCTTTGGGATAGACCGTGGGGCGCGTACCTTTATGGGTGCCGCACATTTTGTTATGTGGAGTAAGTTTACTGTTTTTACTTATTGTGGGAAATTCTTTTGTTTCCCGGTACTCTGCTTTTGGGGTTCGTCCTCGTCTTCGCTTAGTGTGTCGAGCCCCTTGTGTTCGGCGTTGAGTCTGCCGGATTGTTTGAAAACCCAACAATCTCTGTGGGTATGGTTAGCAGGCTTTCCGGGAGTACTGTGTATTTGACATATCCTATCCAGGATTTTGTTTAGGCTGGATAGTTCATCCCTATTATCTTGGAGGGGCGGCTTCTTCTGATTTGGTCGTGAGCTTTTGAATCCGGCATTGATTACCGTGCTCTTCGGACTTTTTTCCTTAGTCCGGCGACAGTCCTTATTGCGTCGCGGTTTTCCGTTTCCATCCCTAGTTTCGGATGTACTTGGGTCACTGGTGTTGCATCTTGCCAACCAGCTATCCTCTCCTGCGCAAAAGCGGGTCATGATGCTTGTTAGTGCGACCATTGTTCTTGGCTTTTCTTGGCCGAGGTGTCTGGCAAGCCATTCGTCTCGGACATTATGCCTGAAAGTTGCTAAGGCTTCAGCGTCCAGATAGTCGACTATCTTATTCTTTTTAGTAAGAAATCTATTCCAGAATTGCCGAGCTGACTCTCCGGGCTGTTGAGTTATGTGACTAAGATCGTCTGCATCCGGAGGGCGGACATAGGTCCAATTTTCTCGGAAAGCGTCCTCGAGCTCTTCCCAACTTCCGATTGTGTTTTTAGGAAGGCTTTTAAGCCAATGCCAGGCTGGCCCTTTAAGCTTGAGGGGTAAGTATTTTATGGTCATCTCCTCGAGCCATATGTATGTGGAGGATATAATCCTCGATCCAGACTCCAGGGTCTATTGTTCCATCATATGCCTCTATGTTTACGGGTTTGAATCCCGCTGGAAATTCATAATCCAGGACCTCATCGGTGAAACATAGGGGGTGTGCGGCACCCCTGTATTTGGGTGTGCCGGATTCTGATAATGGCTTTATTGCATTGCTTACGAGAGCTTGCTTTCTTGGCCCGTAAATGGACCTGGCTGGGCCGTGATGCGAATCCTTAAGTGGGTCGCATGCTGGCTTAAGTGCGGCGCTGCTTGCCGCTTTAAGCTGGCCCTGGGGTCGTCTATCCGACCGTGTGGCTTTCTTACTTTTTGAATGCGAGGGCTCTAAGGCCTCCTCGTCGAATCCAGGTAGTAGTTTTCTCCTTGGATAGTTTTTAGTGCGGCGACTGCCGCCGTATTTGTCTGCGGTATTGATTACTTTACTCCATCTGATCCTGAGTGCATCTTCCGCAGTCTTTAGCTTCCACTTCTGCTTTTTCAGGCTGCGTGCGGTTGCAACGAGCCGTTTGTGGAGGTTCTTCTGCTTCGTGGGCTTGTCCGGCGTAGGGTCGTCCGGAATGCCATTTTCGCCGGGGGAGAAATGTTCGGTTTCTCTATCCGGGTTGTCTTGTTGGGACGGTTGCTCTGAGGCATGCTCGTCATCTACCGGCTCATCCTGCTCTATGGCTGGGTCTTTATCGAGGCGGGGCTTAGGTCGGCGTTTACGCCGACGCTTTGATTGTTTTTCGAGAGATCGATCCCCCTCCCCGTTTTCCTTGTTGTTGCTTCTTTTAGGGGTATCCACCATGTACACATCATGAGATGAGGTGGCTGTCCAATGCCCTATAGGCGTTGGTTCTTGGTTGTCTCGTGCATCATCGTCCATACCGTCGATGTCTTCGGAGTCGAAGTCGAGCATGTCGGTTAAGTCATCGACAGTGGCTACGAAGTGGGTGGTGGGTGGGTTTTGAATTTCTTCATCGTCCGTATCCCAACCTTGCTGACCGTAGTCCGGCCAGGGCTCTCCTGATAAAGAGAGAGACTTTAGAGAATTCAGGATGTCGCCGAAGGGCGAGTGCTGAAAGATGTCCGCGGCGGTGAACTCCATTACCGGCGCCCAATCGGATTCGATCGGCGGGGGCGCGGGGGGCACGGAGTTCGGAGAGGAATCCGGTTCTTCAGAGTCACGGGCCATGCGGAGTGCGGGGCTGGAGTTCGGCTCGATCGCCTCTGAGGTCGCAGCCCCTGAGGCAGCATCTAACCGCTGATCCTCGATCGGCGCAGTAGGCTCCGAATCAATGGTCGGAACCGGTGTGTGTGCGGCCTCCCAAGCGCTGCTCGGCGGCAGAGCTATATCATGCCCATCGAGACAGTGCGGCGCGCTTGGCTGTGGCTCGAATCCGTCGAAGATCAAGTCCCCGCGGATGTCAGCCGTGTAGTTTAGGCTTCTAAACCTGACCTGATGGCCAGGGGCGTAGCTTTTGATCTGCTCAAGGTGGCCAAGCGAGTTGGCCCGCAGTGCGAAGCCGCCTAAGACAAAGATCTGTCCGGGGAGAAAAGTCTCACCCTAGACTGCATCGTTGTTGATGATCGAAGGAGCCATCGGGCCTAAAAGCGACGACACAGAGGAACTCTCAATGAAAGCACCAATATCGGTGTCAAAACCGGCGGATCTCGGGTAGGGGGTCCCGAACTGTGCGTCTAGGCCGGATGGTAACAGGAGACAAGGGACACAATGTTTTACCCAGGTTCGGGCCCTCTTGATGGAGGTAAAACCCTATGTCCTGCTTGATTAATATTGATGATATGGGTAGTACAAGAGTAGATCTACCACGAGATCAAGGAGGCTAAACCCTAGAAGCTAGCCTATGGTATGATTGTTGTATGATGAAGTTGTCCTACGGACTAAAACCCTCCGGTTTATATAGACACCGGAGAGGGTTAGGGTTACACAAAGTCGGTTACAATGGTAGGAGATCTTGAATATCCGCATCGCCAAGCTTGCCTTCCACGCCAAGGAAAGTCCCCTCCGGACACGGGACGGAGTCTTCAATCTTGTATCTTCATAGTCCTGGAGTTCGGCTGAAGGTATAGTCCGGCTACCCGAACACCCCTAATCCAGGACTCCCTCACCCACCGTTTGCTATTTTTCTCGAGAGAAGCCAGTAGTGAAACCTATGGCCCCTGGGTCTCTTTCTCATATTTATTTGCCTTTGCGATCTAATTTTCCTTTACATTTATTTTCAGATCTATTAATCCAAAAATACTTTGCTGCACTTTATTCTATTCGCGATCTATTTATTAAATCTATCACAACTTTTTCCCATCCGCGCACCAATTTCTGGCGCGGTTACCCGAAAGGGATTGACAACCCCTTTAACACGTGGGGTTGCGAGTGGTTGTTATTTGTGTGCAGGGGTTGTTTACGTTGTGTTGCTTGGTTCTCCTACTGGTTCGATAACCTTGGTTTCATATATGAGGGAAATACCTACCGCCGCTGTGCTGCATCATCCCTTCCTCTTTGGCGAAATACCAATGCAGCTTCAAGCGACATCACTGTCCTACAAAACTCTGCGCTTGGAGGCCCAACACGTGTCTACAAGAATAAAGTTGCGTAGTAGACATCAGTGGTCTAGATCTGGGCGCCGCCGGCCTTCGAAATGCCGTCGTGTTCATCCTCGTCTCAGTCGTGCAGCACTTGCCCCTTGCGACAGGTGTGGCGGTGGTGGATGATGCCTCCGGCGGTCATCCGGTGGTGGTCCTGATCCAAGTTAGGTCCGCTCCATCTCCTAGCGCCGATCTTGCGCGACCTGGATGGGCTTGTGCGGATCGATGGCTCTGGTACGTGGCTGCGGGACTGGCATAGTGGTGCTTTACAATGCCGACTGCTAGGCACCATGGTGGTGCCGGCACCCGGCTGGATAGGGACGGTGAAAGTATCGAGAAGGGGTGTCTAGAGGGGGGTGAATAGACTCCTAACAAAGAAAAGTTGCAGTTTTTATTTTCTTCAAGTTAAGGTAGAGTTTTAGCGCAAGTTTAAACATTCACAATACATTCAAGCAAGCATGGCAAGAGTATATGAGCAGCGGAAAGTAAAGCCTGCAATTTGCAATAATGTAAAGGGGTGGGATTGGAGTGTGCAAACGCAATTAGAGACACGGAGATTTTTGGCGTGGTTCCGATAGGTGGTGCTATCGTACATCCACGTTGATGGAGACTTCAACCCACGAAGGGTAACGGTTGTGCGAGTCCACGGAGGGCTCCACCCACGAAGGGTCCATGAAGAAGCAACCTTGTCTATCCCACCATGGCCATCACCCACGGACTTGCCTCACTAGGGTAGATCTTCACGAAGTAGACGATCTCCTTGCCCGTACAAACTCCTTGGTTCAAATCCACATTCTTGACGGAGGCTCCCAAGTGACACCTAACCAATCTAGGAGACACCACTCTCCAAAAGGTAATAGACGGTGTGTTGATGATGAACTCCTTGCTCTTGTGCTTCAAATGATAGTATCCGCAACAATCAACTCTCTCACACAGATTTAGATTTGGTGGAAAGATGATTTGAGTGGAAAGCAACTTGGAGAAGGCTAGAGATCAAGATTCATATGGTTGGAATGGAATATCTTGACCTCAACACATGAGTAGGTGGTTCTCTCTCAGAAAATGTATGATGGAAGTGCAGGCATGTTCTGATGGCTCTCTCCACTAATGAAGAGTGGGTAGAGGGGTATTTATAGCCTCCACACAAAATCTAACCGTTACACACAAATCACCAAACTCGGTGGGACCGAATCAGAAAACCTGGTCAAACCGATTTAGTTTAAAATGTGACCGTTAGGCATTTCTGTGGGACCGATATGATCAACTCGGTGGGACCGATGTGCTAGGGTTAGGGTAAAACCTCATCTTGGTTTGATCGATTATGCAAACTCGGTGGGACCGATTTTGGTAATAAGCTAACCAGAGAGTTGGTCGGGCAAACTCGGTGGGACCGATTGCATATCTCGGTGGGACCAAAATTATTGCAATAGGTAACAAAGAGTTTGCAAGCCCATCTCGGTGAGACCGAGATCCCATCGGTGAGACCGAATTGATTAGGGTTTGTGGCAGTGGCTATGTCAAGTGAACTCGGTGGCGCCGGATGGAAAGTTTCGGTGGGGCCGAGTTTAACTTTTTGGTTTGGGACATATGTGGATATTGGAAAGTGGTTGAGGGTTTTGGAGCATATCACTAAGCATTTTGAGCAAGCAAGCCATTAAGCAACACCTCATCCCCTTTTAATAGCATTGGTTTTCCTATGGACTCAATGTGATCTTGGATCACTAAAAGTAAAATGTAGAGTCTTGAGCTTTTGAGCTTGAGCCAATCCTTTGTCCTTAGCATCTTGAAAGGGTTCCATATCCTCTTGTCCATGCCACTCCATCTATCGAACTTGTCTGAAATATACTAGATGAAGACATTAGTCCAACAAGAGATATGTTGACATTAATTACCAAAACCACCTAGGGAGCACTTGTGCTTTCAATCTCCCCCTTTTTGGTAATTGATAACAACATACATCAAAGCTTTAGATAAAGATATAGAGAATAACAAGTAAAGCTCTGGAAAGACATGTAACATGCATGGGCTCCCCCTACATGTATGCATCCATGTCAATATGGAATGTAAGAGCATGTGAATGCACAATCATGACAGAGCAAGCAATGTGTTACATGTATCTTGGCTATATGCATCAGAGCAAATGATGTGAATATGGGAATTGTAACTTCATGTTCATGATTCCTCCTTGCAAACAGTATGTACATTAGCAAGAAATCTCCATGCACATGAGTGTGATGCATATACTTACCTTGTAGTCTTGAGCTGGCTTAGGAAGAGATGAACCTGAGTAAACAAGGTTAGATGACACAAATACATCTACTAGACAGAGCAAACAAAAGAAGCCACAAGAGTACCAAGATTGGGATGACATGTAGAGTGTGAGTACTGGGTACTCTATTGGATATAGACATGTCCCCAAAGGATAAAGATATGCAATGAATTCAAAGACTTCCTTCCCTAGCAGTCTTTCTCCCCCTAAATGTTGTATTGGGTAATGGGAGAACATAGTGAAACAAAATCAGAGCAAAACAGATCATAAACATAACATAGCATAGACATGTCTTTCCCCTTTTAAAGACATGTGACTTCTCTCCTCTTGAACACCAAGCATCTGGGGCCTTTGATGTGATTACCTCTCTTTCCCTTTTTATTTGTCTCTCCCTTTTGAAGAGAATAAGCTTTGATGTGATTTCTCTCTCCCCCTTTGACATCAATTTCCAAGAAGGGGTCTTCTGGAGTGTGAGTCAAAATAGGTTTGGTCCTTGAGTCACAAAGCAAAGCAACATATAGATTGTGATGTTGGTAGAGGACAAGAATCATCGGGTGGAGCTAGAACAAAAATGCAGGAACAAGTGGCAATTTGTCTTTTCTGTAGTGAAATCGGTGGCACCGAGTTGTGTTCTTTGGTTGCACCGAAAGGATTCGGTTGGACCGAAAGTAGCAAACCGGCGTGTCCGAGTTCAACACAGAAAAAGAACATTAGTCACCTCAGCTCAATAGGCAAATAAGATCTCACAAAGATTTGCAAGGAATTAACTGAAGGATTTGCAATGAATTGAATGCTGGGAATGCAGAACAAAAACAAAGAGAAAAGAAAATCTATATGAAGTTTTTTTGATAAATGAAGGGGAAAAAATGCAATGGACAAATGCAAGGAACAAATGCAAAGACTCAGAGAAACACTAGAGAACTTCATCTAGAATTGGGCGGTGACAAAGTCACCTGTGTTAGAGTATATTGACTGAGGAGTCAAGTGAGAACACTTGATCGTAGGCCATACTCATCGTTTAAGCTCAAACTGGGGTTACCATTTTTCTTTTACGCTTCTGATGTATTCGCATCTTATTGAGCTGCTTTGACCCATGACTTGGAGTAACGCTTCTCTAAGATGGAATAGCATACCTTGGGTGGTGGTGTTGAACTTTATCATGTAGTTGAACTTGTGTGGGGTGCTCAAGGTTGATGAAGCGCGTCAATGGTTGGGAGCGCCACTTGTAGTTTGAGTTCATCTACCTACATGGGTTAGTCTTGTAAGGAAGAGCACTTGTGTATCCAACATGGCAATCATGAAATTTGATACCAAATGAAATTTGATATATAGAATTTGTCAAAGGATATGTTGAGAGGTTTCATGCTTCCTTGTCTTCAACCACCATTGTGTAGAGACTTGGTGATGTAGAGATTGCTCAAGATGTGAGTGAGTTGCAATCTCATGGATTTAGATTCATCCAAGTACATACAAGGGTTAGATAGCATGCAAGGGTACAAATGTATCCAAGACATGTGATCATCATCATAAGAGAAGAAGTCAAGGATTAGTCAAAGGCTTATGCCTTGCATGTATCCAAATGGAGTTCCTACTCCAAGTTTGAAGCATCAATGATGTTCAATTCACCTCTCAAACGGCAAAAGACTTTCTCATCAAGCAGTTTGGTGAATATATCCACCGATTGCTTGTCGGTACGAACATGCTTAAGGTCAATGTCCCCTTTGGCAACATCATCTCGAATGAAATGATGACGAACTTCAATATGCTTAGTTTGAGAATGTTGCACGGGATTATGAGAAATCTTAATAGCACGTTCATTGTCACAAAGCAATGGAACATGTTTCACATAGATCTCATAATATTTAAGAGTTTGGGTCATCCAAAGTAATTGAGCACAACATGAACCGGCGGCAATGTATTCCGCTTCGGTGGTGGATAAGGATACCGAGTTTTGTTTCTTGGAGGACCAAGATACAAGAGATCTACCAAGAAATTGACAAGTACCCGAAGTGGACTTTCTATCAACCTTGTCTCTGGCATAGTCCGAATCGGAGTAGCCAACAAGATCAAAAGAGGACCTCTTAGGATAGCAAATGCCAAAATTTGGTGTATGTATTAGGTATCTCACTATCCTTTTCACAGCCTTAAGATGACATTCTTTGGGGGCGCTTGATATCGTGCACACATGCACACACTTAGCATAATATCGGGACGGGATGCACATAGATATAGCAATGAACTAATCATAGAGCGATAAACCTTTTGGTCAATCGGTTTGCCATCCTTGGTCAAGTCAAGATGTCCACTAGTAGTGAAAGTGCGTTATATCGACTAGAGGGGGGTGAATAGGCGATTTTTATGAAAGTCTTCAAAACGTGGAAGTTATGAAGACAAACGATAGAAATAAACCTATTACCCTGCAGCGCAAGGTAGACTACACTAGGCAGGCCATAGTCAAGTATTCAATAGAGTTAAAGCACAATGACTAATAGCAGCAATGTAGTAAGGATCGGGTAGGAAGATATTCTGAAGCCACACAGAACACGCAGTCACTCAGTGAAGACAAAAGATAGTGCGAACATACAATGACTTCACAAGGAGTAACAGTAAGTAAGAAGGGAAGATGAAACCAGTGACTCGCTGAAGACAATGATTTGTTGGACCAGTTCCAGTTGCTGTGACAACTGTACGTCTGGTTAGGGCGGCTAGGTATTTAAACCTTAGGAAACACAGTCCCGGACACCCAGTCCTGAACACGCAGCTCAGGACACCCAGTCCTCACCGTATTCCCCTTGAGCTAAGGTCACACAGACCTCGCCCAATCACTCTGGTAAGTCTTCAAGGTAGACTCCCTAGCCTTCACAGACTTTGTTCACCAGCAATCCACAATGTCTCTTGGATGCTCAGAACGCGACGCCTAACCGGCTGGAGGATGCACAGTCCTCAAGTGTAATAGTCTTCAGATCACACAGACAAGAAGACTTAAGTGATGCCTAATTCTCTTTGGCTCTGGGTGGTTAGGGCTTTATCCTCGCAAGGAATTCTCTCTCAAAGGCTTCGAGGTGGGTTGCTCTCAAACGACAAAAGCCGTACTCTGAATCTGAGCAGCCAACCGTTTATGGTTGTAGGGGGTGGGCTATTTATAGCCACTTGGCAACCCGACCTGATTTGTCTAAAATGACCCTGGGTCACTAAGGAACTGACACGTGTTCCAACGGTCAGATTTCAAACTCACACGGCAACTTTACTTGGGCTTCAAGCAAAGCTGACTTGCCCAACTCTGGACAAGATTCGCTCTCAAAGTCTTCACTCGAAGACATAGGTTTTGTTTAAGCATCACTTCAGTCATTCTGACTGGTTCTCTTGGACCCCACTTAACAGTACGGTGGTTCCTATGACTCAACACAGAAGAAAGAGAACTACAAAAGATCTAAGTCTTTGAGCTCCATAGGCTTCATGTGGTGTCTTCTCTTGTCATAGTCTTCAATGTGAATATCTTCATATACCACTTTTGACTTCAATGTCTTCATACATTTTTAGGGGTCATCTCTGGTAGGAAAACCGAATCAATGAGGGACTTCTACCTGTGTTATCCTGCAATTCTCACAAACACATTAGTCCCTCAACTAGGTTTGTCGTCAATACTCCAAAACCAACTAGGGGTGGCACTAGATGCACTTACAATCTCCCCCTTTTTGGTGATTGATGACAAACTAGTTGAAGTTTTCAACGGGGAATATAATCTGTGAAATTGTAAAGGATAAGGAATTGTCTTCATAAGTTGCAAGGGCTCCCCCTGAAGATGTGCATATAAGTAATTTGCTTTTGGAATGCAAATGCACATGGCAGGTTGTACTTGTGGAGATCCACTTCAACTTATGATGACAATCCACTATGCATGTGAAAATGACATGCACAATGGAAAATGGACGTCTGCAGAATGATCTAAGTGCGGAATTTATCGTCGCACATGCGGAATTCATCATCGCAACACAAGGTGGCAAATAAGTAGCAGACGACCATCGAGTTTAAGTGTTACAACTCAAAGAACCAAATGTAGCAAAATGAGAGTTGTAAGCATGAAGCAAAATATAAAGCACCCGCCCATATGGACCCACTTGAAGACTATCAACCTCATATGCTTCTCCCCCTTTTGTCAGTAAGGACCAAAAAGGTTTGAAGACATAGAGCATCTACTTGTTCCCATGAGGAGTAGGTGAAGCAGCAGGGTCGTTGGTTGTGTTTGGCGGTACTGAAGAGCTTGGAGCAGAGTCGAAGCGTGCTGAAGGAGGTGGCGGTGAAGTAGCATCGTCTTCATCCTTGATTACTCTGGCATTCACAGTTGCAGGAGAGGAAGAGAACTCAGAGTCTTCAAGGGATGGAGTTCGTCACAGCACTGCCCTTCAAGGAGGTGTGGAGTCAAACTTGAATCGTTCAGTGAAGCCATCCTCTTGAAGATCATCTTCAGAACACATCAGTGTTAGCCCTTTCCATGTGCGGCGAGAGGTTTCATGGGCAACAAAAGCATTCTTGGTGGCAAGATTGCGAATGCGATTAACATCCACCAAGAGGCTTTGCATCTGACGCTTCAGCCAGTCATGATGCCTATCCTGTTTCTGATGAAGAGCCACAAGAAGCTCTCGGTCGTTGAGAACACGAGTGCGCTTCTTGGGTCGTGGAGCAGTTGTACTGTCAGTGGCTTCAGTGAGAGCAGGATGCGGTGCACGTGTAGTGCCAGCCAAAGGATACACACGAGTTACGGCTTCAACGCCTTCAACATTCTGAGTGAAACTTTGATGCTCTGCATTCTGAAGACTGAGAGGTTCCTTGGCAGGCTCAGGACAGATGGCTTCAATAGACATATCCACATCAGGCAACAAGATCCGATGGTTGCGGGCCGAGGGCTGATATGAGATAGCGGAGTGAAGTTTGATCAACCGCATCACCCAAGGGGCGTAGAACTTCAAACCAAACAGATCAGAGCCAGATGCAGCAAGTTGGCGAATGAAGAAATCCTATGTATTGAAGCATTTTCCATGAAGAATGTAGAAGACCAAAGTCTTCATTGCACCTTCCAGCTTGGCATGGGGAGAATGTCCTTTGATTGGATAGAGAGTTCGCCTTATGATGTGATAAATGGTTCTTGGCAGATACTCAAGGTCTTCAACGAAGAACTCTGTGGAAGTAGCATCTTGGGGCAATGGCTTCATGATACTAAGCATCTGACTCATATTGGGTTCAGTCTTCTAAAAGATGCTCTCAATAGCTTCACTATGAAGCTGACAGCCATGCTCGTAGAGATCGCCAGGAGTGGGAAAACCAGTGAGCTCAATGATGTCAAAGGCTTTGGCTTCGTGATGAACGTTTCCTGTCATCCACTCCAGGACCCAAGTCTTCAGATCTCTGCTATACCCGCGGATGTGAAGTGTGGCATAGAATTGGAGCAGCAACTCTTCATTCCAATGCTCTTGGTCAATGACGAACGGCAGCAGTCCAACCTCTTTGAAGCAATCCAGAGCTTCTTCCAGACAGGGCAGACCAGCTATTGCTTCAATGTCAAGGCGCTTGTGTGGGAAGATGCGACCTTGGTTGTAAAGAATGCATGAGTAATAGCTTCGCTGCGGATAACTCCAGAACCGATCAGATGATATTCTTTCCCTGGAGTAGGGGTTCCTGGAGCTGTTGAAGAATGTGTTGTCTGCTCTGAAGCCATTGATATTGAAGGAGCCAGGTGCTGATGCAGGACCTAGGAACCTTGGCAATCTTGGGATTGGCTTCTGTACCTGAGGCCTGTGCTCAACATGATAGTCGAATTGGGGACCAACAGCAGACGCGGGAACAGAAGCAGTGGGATCAGTGGCTTCACTGACTTCTGGTGCTTTTGTTGGTGAGGGCTCCACATTTGCTTCAGCCATGACAGCGTTAGTGGCTTCAGTGGTGTTGGTGGTGGCAGCCGCAAGATTTTCAATCATGTTCTCCTCGAGAACTGCTTCTTGGTGGGACAGGGGAGTAGCAGCTTGTGGTACTTCTTCTTCATCGGCTGATGCATCCGGAATGTCTTCAGCAGTTTTAGCTTTAGACGCAGAGACTTGAGGCCTTAGACCTTTGCGAAGCCTGCGCAACGCGGGCGACGCCTGTGGAGTTTGTGTTGGCTGGGCCTCAGAGTCTTCTTCCTCTTGTGGGCGATCCACCCACGAAGCATCCTGTGCTATTGGTGTCAGTGGACGATCAATGCTGATGAGTTCACTGTGCGTGAGCACGGGCGATGATACCTGTTGGTGCTCTAGCTGAGGAAGGGCTGCATCATCTTCAACATGGTCATGGTGACCAATGTCCTCAGCAGTGAGGGGATCAGCTGCTGGAAAGTCTTCAGCTTCATGAGCCTCTGTGAAAGCAGGCTCATGGACAGTCAGTTGACGTTCTTGTGGATCGGCGTCGGGGTGAACCATGGAAATGGGTTCAACAATCAAGGGCTCTGTGGGAGCAGCCCGTTCCTTCTTGGTCATTCTTTTCTTCTTGGCGGGGGCAGTAGCAGAGGCTTCAGGATGTTTTCTCTTCCTTGCTTCAGCCTCAGCAGTCCTGGTCTTCTTCAGTTCTGAAGCGGTTGACCTGGCCTTTGGCTTTGGGCCAGTCATGCTAGTTGGGAAGACAAGGGGATCTGCCTCCTACCTTGGTGCTTCAGGTTCAGCCATAGCGGGCTTCTTCTACTTCTTGGCAGCCATCCTGGGGTCGATGCTAGGACGCCCAAGGGCCTTGCGCTTCTCAGCCTCATTGTAGGCTTGCACACACCTATCAGCCAGGACCTTCATGTGCTCACGAGAACCCTGAGCTTCTGCACGTTTCTTTAGAAAGGCTTCCTTGAGCTCGTGCAGCATAAGCTTGAAATTCTTCACGTCTTGCACGCTGAGCTTGGCCATATGCTTCTTGAACTGAGATTTCTCAAAGTCAATCTTCTGCTTCAGTTCAACAATGCGCTGGGCGATAGCTAACTCTGAAGCAATGGCGCCATGGAAGGCGACACTGAGGCCAATGGGTAGTTGGAGATCGTCGAAGCTGATGTTTGGCATGTCAAACCATTCATCAATGAAGTTGTGAATGACTGTTACATCAAAGAGAGGTAGATCATTGAAGATTTCTGCTTCTTCTTTTCTCTTGATGAGTTGCTCAAGAGCGTCATCTGCAAGATCTTCATCACTTGACAGATCAATGGCATCATTGCGCAGAATGGCAGCAGCTGTTAGCTCTTGGCCGGTGTGTGGCAGAGGCATCTTGACCTTCTGGGGCTTGGAGACGCGTGATAAATCTTCGGACTGCACACTGTCTTCAGGAGGTGCAGTTGCCAGTGGCTTCGCCCGTGAGATTTTTGGTGAAGGGGCAGGCTTTGAAGCTTTAGGCTTCTTCAACTTCTTTGGCTTCGGCGCTGCAGGCGCTTCATCTGATTCAGCGTCAGCTGCAGGCTCATTCACTGCAGTCCCTTGAACCAAGATATGGGTGATGAGGCCTTCAAGGTTGTAGAAAGGACCGACGACATTGGGTTCTGCATCACGTGTGCCATCGGCCCTTGGAGCTGAGGGACCAGGGTTGAAGTCTAGTCCCAATGTCTTCTTGTTTTGCTTCGCTGAGTTCTGGGCAAACTGGAAGTTGCGCTTTAGAAGAATGTCGTCACGACACCATAGTAGTGACGATGGGTGTGCATCAACAGGCTGTGGCCCACAGACCATGCAGAGATAGAAGCCTTGTTCAATGGCTTCATCTCTGGACCTGGGTTGAAGATTCTTGTATAGGATGTCTCCCCACGGTCTCTTGATGGCATTTTTCTCAGCATATTCCTGGGTTACAAATCGGTATTTGAACCATTGTTCTGCCCAATATCTTCGAATCCATTGGATTCGGGTCTTGCGTTGATTGTAGTCCTCTTCAGGATCTGTCTTGTACAGTTCTGAGAGATCATCTGGCAGATCTCTAGATGTTTCTCCACGACGCTTTCTGCCACCCTTCCTTGCTGATTTCTTTGAAGCCATGAACTTTAAACTGAAAGGCTTCAACACGTTCAAAGGCTTCAAAGATTTTCGCTTGCTGGACAAATAGGAACTTGCTTCGGGAGAATTTATATGATGCTGTAAGAATTCTACAAATGAATGCAGACTATGAGAACCAAGGGATTCTCCCACGGACATGTACCTGTGTCAGCATTAAGGTGCGAGGGAAGGGGAAGAGGTCATATGCATTCTCAGAAGATTTTGAATATAAATTAGTTTAGAAGACATTGGCCTCATCGTGCGAAGACATTCACTCATAGATAAGGAGTTGGTTCCAGATTTGTACGAATCTAGAGATCAGTACAAGTGAGGAATCTAACTACTTTGTGAAGCATAAGTGAATATAGTAGGCATGTTATGAGATGCAGTATGAGAGAGATCTAACTTGTGTGAATAGAAACTGCTTGTGGTAGAAAGTGACAAAGCCATAGGATCAACGGTGCTGTAAAAAGGAAGTTTTATTTACCACACTAAGAACTGCTAGACGGAGTGGAAGATGAGGCCGAGCAGTTCGATTTTCCGTGCCCTAACTTGGCGACTGTCGGTGTCAAAACCGGCGGATCTCGGGTAGGGGGTCCCGAACTATGCGTCTAGGCCGGATGATAACAGGAGACAAGGGACACGATGTTTTTTTACCCAGGTTCGGGCCCTCTCGATGGAGGTAAAACCCTACTCCTACTTGATTAATATTGATGATATGGGTAGTACAAGAGTAGATCTACCACGAGATCAAGGAGGCTAAACCCTAGAAGCTAGCCTATGGTATGATTGTTGTATATATTGTATATATATCGACTAGCCTGGCCTCGGTTTATATAATGCACCGGAGGCCTAGGATAACTAGAGTCCTAGCCGAATACGCCGGTGGGGAGAAGTCCTTGTCTTGATCGCCAAGTCTTGTGGAATCTTCCTTGTATGCGGCAGCCGTCCGAACTGGCCCATGAGTATACGGCCACAGGGGTCCTCGGCCCAATCTAATAGATCGGGAGACGACGTGGTGAGTACCCCCTAGTCCAGGACACCGTCAGTAGCCCCCTGAACCGATCTTCAAGTTAGGGATGCTCCTTGATTCTTCTAAACTGTTCTTCATCTTCGGTTGCCGGTCTTGAAAACTGGTTCAACAAATCTTCTTTATCTTCGATCTTGAGGATCGCCGAAATGCATTCGACAAGTTTACACGTCGGGTATCCGAGGAGCCCCTTTAAGTTTCCGGCCTTTATCAATGTCTTGTTTATTTTTATGCCACACCTCGGGTTTGAAGTTGTTCCCAGGAGGCAGGGTCCTCTTGCGTCCGAGCTCCAACGCCGGACTGCATTCGAGGTATCTTTTGCAGCCGAGCACCAAAGCCGGACCGCTTCCCAGCTCTAGCGCCGGAATGTATCCGAGCTCCAACGCCGGACTATGTATCCGAGCTCCAATGCCGGACTGTATATCCGAGCTCCAACGCCGAAATATATCCGAGCTCCAACGCCGGACTATGTCCAGGCTCCAATGCCGGACTATATCCGAGGTGTCATATCACCTTGGTTCAAAAAAGTTGAAGGAGTTTAGCCGAGCTTAATGCCGGAAATGCCCTCTATGGAGCCAGCCACTAGCGCCCGAGCTTTATGCCGGACTGCTTCCGAGGTGGTGCACCACCCCGACTATGGGCCGATTTTTTATCAATATTTTTTATTGGTGCAATTTATTCTCTGCCGAGATATATAGCCAGTAGCTCTCAAGGTGTGTATCGGTCTAAAACCCGAGATGCACCTGAAGGATGACGTAAGACCGCTGATCCCAGTAGCCGCTAAGACTCAGGTTGATTTGCAAAATCGGCCGGAGGATCAAGTCCAAGCTCGGCAGAATACTTCGGGACACTAAAAGCGGCATGCTCAGTCCTCGAGACTCAGGTTGGGTGCGGCCGACCAACCTGAGGATCAAAATCTCCTCGGAAACTATATTGCACATAAAATTTTCTGCATTGGACAAGCAATGCAGTAGCCCCCGAGACACTGGTCGGGTGGCAACACCAGATCAGGGGATCAATGTGCCCCTTTAATATTTGTAAATAATAAGCCCGAAGCCCAGTAGCCCCCGAGCCTTAATGCGGGCACGGGTGGCCGAATTAAGGATCAATATCCATAGTAAAATCACAAATTATGTGTGATGACTCTATGTATCCAAGTACTTTATGTCATTAATGCTCGGATCCGCATTGTACAAAACTTTGTTGACCGACCATCGGCTTCCACCTCCTCGGCCAGTAGCCGAGGAGTGCTTGTCCTACTTTATAAAGCCTTTATGAGGGTAAAGATTTACAACAAACAAGGCAATCTGGCCATACGGTTTTATAAACAAAGGTACGCAGAGAGTTATATCACTGTTTAACAGAAGAAATGTCTTCCAAAGAAAACAGTCCCGCTATCGGTTCCTTTCTTTGGGTTGTCATGCTAAGCATGATCATTAAACCTCAGCTCTAATGTAAGAGCAAAATATTGAGGATTTAGTTTGGGAGGCCAGTTAATAGCCCCGGTAGTGTTCGGCGGCAGTCGGGGCCAAGCCGTAAACACTTCGGCCAATGTTATGAATGGCCCATCATTTAACATAGTCATCGGATCGCTGACCAGTTTACGCTTATTGTGAAAGTCAGTTTTCGGCTTTCTCCACTGAGGTGCTTAACCATGTGAGCTGGAAGCGCAATCATAGTGGTTCTCCCTTTGCACGCCTAGCCGAACAAAACAGAACGTAGGAAGCAACTACAGGAGCCGGGCAACCCAACTATTGACTGAAGACACAATTCGAAACCGATGCATATATAGTAATATCTGAGAATGTTTTTGCCGAATCCCTAAAGGTGTTCGGCGTTGCACTGCGAGACTAATGCTGGAAAAGCACAAATAGTTTAAAAGTGTCAAAAAGCTTGGAAAACCAAGAAACGTCAGTAAAAACATGACGTCCGAACAAGATCAAGTGTTCGGTGCCAATCTGAAAATTGGTCTTAGAAAAAAGAAGTGCTTCTGTCGTGCTTTAACATGATACATCCTATCTCAAGACTTCGAGCGGGTCAGCCTACGGCTTCAACCTCCTATCCCGAGGGCGGAGTACTTCTCATTAGGCCAGTTTAGCAAACTAAACTCTAGCGGCTTTGAGAGAGAAATTAGGCTCCCCGGCTAGTGACCGCACACTCGCGTCGAAAAAAGGAGTGATAAATAATAATAATAGAACTTTGCAACGACTGAGAAGAAGAACACTTATTATAAAATGGCTCAAATAAACTTAAGAGCCCCCAAGTGACTTGGGTAGAAGAATGATTGCATGTACCGAAGTACTTATATCATATCTATGTTCAACCGAACTTTAAACGCGTCTTAACCGACCGTCAGCTTCTCCCTCTTCGGTCAAGGACCGAAAAGTGTTATGTACTCCATCGGTCGAGAATATCGACGGTGTTTCCAATAACCAGGCAATCAGGCCATAAGGCTGTAACAGACAAAGCGCGCTCAGGGAACTTATGCTATATTACCGTGAAGTGTAAGAAGCATCTTCGAAGAAAATAGTACCCCCACCGATACCTTTCTTCGGTGCTCATTGTTATTATGAGACTTGTGCAATAGATTTTTTGTACTCATGAGTTCCGTTGTGTGCCGACCATCATTGAATAACTATAAGAGCGCTAGCTTTCGGCTTCACTCAGTCTGAGGTCCGGCTCGGGTGACCCGATCGTGACAATCGCAGAGGTGCTCCCTTTACTCCCTAGCCGAACAATCGGGAACGTAGGGGTAAACACAGGAGCGAGGCAACCCAGCTTGCAAATCGCCTAAGTCAATGTGGTGCATATTGTGGCGTAATACACGAACAAGGAACGAAGCCATACAAGTATAATCATATGCAACAGGAAAAGCTTCATAAAGGAAGCCCCCAAGTAAATGGGGTATTTGAATTTATGCGTCACGAACAAAGTTTGGACAAGGAAATTTTTTAGAAGCAACTTTTTTCCAAAAAAGTATAATGCTTGGTCGAACCGAACGCAAGTTAGAAATTAAAGCTTTGAGCATGAAAGCGACTTAGCTGGTTAATGTGTTCGGTATTGATGACGCGGTCCGAGCTTGATGCGGGGCAAGGTTCCATCCCTCAATCCGGTCCCAAGGTGGCGGAGCGGAGAGCTTGACACGCCGAAGTGGTGACATAGCACGATCAATGCAGACCGGCAGAGTGACGCCGAAGTCCCCGGATCATTTTCCTGTGCACAAAAAATAGTGCAAACCGGAGATAATAGTAATAATGATAATTAAAAAAAATCGTTGCATAATAAATAATTTATGCAAAGTGAGTAATAAAAGAAATATGGCCTGGCGCCGAAGTCAATGTCGATGCAGGGCGTCGGCGTGATGCGGTAAAGGCGTGGCAAAGCCTGAATTCGCAGGTCGGTCCGAGCTCCGGATGCGGCGTTCGCCGGACTATGTACGGAAACTGACCGAACCACCATGCGACTGTCGTCAATGCGGCCACCATTTGATAGACCTGTGTACATATGATGGACAAACCAAAGTAAAAATTCTTTGGGAAAATGAACCCAAACAAGCAAAAAATACTGGGATTAATAGCACCTGGTTTATTTGTTGTAGCAATCTGAAGGAAGGTGATTCCTAAAATTGGGACCCGCTCCACACACCCATTGCCTGATGGGCGATAAAACGACGGCCTGGCCATGCTGGTAAAGGTTGACTCGCCGAGGCAAAGCCCTCGGCCCAGCTAACGTGACGGAGCTCGTCGGCTAGTGACGCCGAAGTGTCCGGAGTAGGTTGATGAAGAGATGGCGAAGCCCCCGGTCCAGCCGAGATGTCGAAGCCTTGATGTCAGCCGATGAGTCGAAGTAGGTCGGCGTGATGGACACCAGCTTGAAGAAGCAATAGTGCGGCCCTGTCGATGCAGGTCGTGACGTGGTCGATGCCGGCTTGATGAAGCAACCGTGCGGCGATGCCGGTATGCCCGCTCCGTGTAATCCGTGGGGCGGCGATGTTGATGATGATTTATCCTTCGCGATGCCGGGCTCTTGTTCGGCTTGCCAAGATGATGATCCGAAGAAGTTGAGCTCGGCTCAACAAAGTGACGCCATGTCTAGCGCAGGTCGGCAGTCGTGGAGTAATATTGCCGGACTGGTTTGACACCAGCATGATGTTGAAGATCATGTTCAAAAGATCTTACAGTTAGTGGGATGTGTTCGGGAACAAAATACAATACCCCATACAAAACTTCCTTCAAAAGGGATGTCCGAAATCCTGTTCATAAAAAAGATGAACTCGGGTCGGATTCGTTTTCGCGCAGAAAACAGATCCGAAAAGTGATGCACTAATCGGAAGGTTTCCGGAGTTTGGACGGTCGGATCAAGCCGAAATTTTGAGAGGTGGTAGATATAGGAATTCCGTAGCTGATCAACGGTTGGATCTTCCAAAGGACGTCCGAGCTAGAAGCTGGACACCACGCCCTAAACTCATCCAAATTCCCGTCCAGATTTGACAGGGCTCTGGTATATCGTGGATTGCCAAAGATTCCTCCATCGGAACTCAACGAAATTTCCCAGGGTTGTTGTAGACTCAATTCCGCACAATTCTACCAAAGCGATCGTCAAAGCGATACTCGAGGAGGTGGTGGTGGCAGATACGAGTTCGCTGTCCAGAAAAACAGCACGGTCGCCCGAGGGCAATGTTGACGTTGAACCCCCGAGCTCCATGGACGATTCCTCCATGATCTTGATAGAGATCGGAGTTGGTGTTGATGAAGGCCCTCGTCCGAACATGGTGATCCAAACACAGGGCGCAGTTCTTGGTCGAACCAAGGTGACCAGTCGAGCTGGTGACGAAGATGCCGAAGTCGCAGTTGATCTGCAGGCGAGCCATCGATCCTTTTGTCGATCACACAGCGGAACTCTCAATGAAAGCACCAATGTCGGTGTCAAAACCGGCGGATCTCGGGTAGGGGGTCCCGAACTGTGCGTCTAGGCCGGATGGTAACAGGAGAAGGACACGATGGTTTTTACCCAGGTTCGGGTCCTCTCGATGGAGGTAAAACCCTACTCCTACTTGATTAATATTGATGATATGGGTAGTACAAGAGTAGATCTACCACGAGATCAAGGAGGCTAAACCCTAGAAGCTAGCCTATGGTATGATTGTTGTATATATTGTATATATATCGACTAGCCTGGCCTCGGTTTATATAATGCACCGGAGGCCTAGGCTAACAAGAGTCCTAGCCGAATACGCCGGTGGGGAGAAGTCCTTGTCTTGATCGCCAAGTCTTGTGGAATCTTCCTTGTATGCGGCAGCCGTCCGAACTGGCCCATGAGTATACGGCCACGGGGGTCCTTTGCCCAATCTAATAGATCGGGAGACGACGTGGTGAGTACCTCCTAGTACAGGACACCGTCAGCGACGGAGGACACCTACGGCGACGGCGGAGAGGTCGATGTCCGCGGTCGGCGTGAAGACGGCGTCGGAGAGGTTGCGGCAGGGAAGCGCTTTGTCGCCGGCGTCGTCGAGGGCTAGCGGTGGCGCTAGGGTTCGTGCGAGAGTGTAAGAAGAGATAATGACCGCCGTGAAGTGTGTATTTATAGGTACAGGGGCGGCACTGCGTTATTACACAGGTGCCCCTGGCGATTCGCATCTGAGGAACACGTGGCCATCATGCAGAATTTTGGGGTTTGTTCCACGTCCCACGCACGCCTGGATTGTCGGGTGGTCGTTCCTACTTCTCCGGGTTTCATGTGGAGGAATGAGCATTGAAAGTGGACTAAAGGTTTGTCTTTGTATCTTCTGCTGACAAGGACGCAGAGAAGACATTCGACAGTTTCAATAGAATGCATATGATTTGGAGAGATAGAGTTTGAGATAGATAGCATAGAGAGGTTAGGGTCCGATCACATTCACTTAGTTCAAAAGATTCAACAAGAAGACATAGCTATAAGTGAATGTTGTAGAGGACAGAACACTAGTATATATATATATATAATCAATATAGTGAAGATAATCATGAAGACATGTTGATATTGAAGCCAAACCAAATGTAAGACATAGCAAGGTAACGCCATGAGTGAAACACTTCAAAATAGAACATTTGGTGGTGGCGTTACCCACCGTATAGGAAGTATTAGACCCAGACATGGCGCAGAATTATCGTGGCGCTCCGAAATCAAAATCCACATTAATGTATTCACACTTAGAATGTATGTCTTCATTGATTGAAGATATACTTTACTTCGTGTGTTGCACATCTAAGTCATCAATATGCATAAGGGTTAGGATGTGTGCCTGATCACAGGACATTTGAGGATTCCAGGATATTTAGCTCACACCATAACTTGCAAAATCTCTTCTCATCCAAGGGCTTGGTGAAGATATCTGCCAATTGCTCTTCAGTGTTGACATGTATGATGTAAATATCTTCCTTCACAACATGATCTCTGAGAAACTGATGACGAATTTCAATGTGCTTTGTCTTCGAGTGCTGAACTGGGTTGTTGGCAATCTTGATGGCGCTTTCGTTGTCGCAGTAGAGTGGCACTTGCTTCAGATGAATGCCATAGTCCTTGAGCGTTTGCTTCATCCACAGAAGCTGAGCGCAGCAAGATCCAGCAGCAATGTATTCAGATTCAGCAGTGGAGAGAGATACATAGTTCTGCTTCTTTGAAGACCAACATACAAGTGATCGTCCCAGAAAGTGACATGTGCCTGATGTAGACTTGCGATCAACTTTGTCACCAGCATAATCAGCATCCGAGAATCCAACCAGATCAAACTCTAAGCCCTTTGGATACCATAATCCTAGAGTTGGGGTGTGAGCCAAATATCGAAGAATTCGCTTCACAGCTAAGTGATGCGACTCCTTTGGTGCCGCTTGAAATCGAGCACACATGCAAACACTAAGCATAATATCTGGCCTAGATGCACATAGATAAAGTAAAGAACCAATCATGGAGCGGTATACCTTTTGATCGAACTCTTTACCATTGTCGTCAGGACCCAGATGATGCTTGGCTGGCATTGGCGTCGTGAAGCCTTTGCAGTCTCGCATACCGAACTTTTTCAGGCAATCTTTGAGATACTTCTCTTGAGATATGAAGATGCCGTTGTGTTGCTGTCGTATTTGAAGACCGAGAAAGAACTTCAGCTCTCCCATCATAGACATTTGATATTGCTCTTGCATCATATATCCAAACTCTTCACTGTACTTCTGATTGGTGCAGCCGAAGATAATGTCATCCACATATATTTGGCACACAAACAGTTCACCATCATATGTCTTCGTGAAGAGAGTGGGGTCGAGAGAACCAGGTATGAAGCCTTTGCTCTTCAGGAAATATTTGAGTGTGTCATACCAGGCCCGAGGGGCTTGTTTGAGGCCATACAGTGCCTTGTTGAGCTTGTATACCATGTCAGGATGTTTTGGATCTTCAAAGCCAGGAGGTTGTGCAACATACACTTCTTCTTCAATCTTGCCATTGAGAAAGGCGCTCTTCACATCCATTTGATAAATAAGTATGTTGTGATGATTTGCATAGGCCAACAGTATGCGTATGGCTTCAAGTCTAGCCACAGGAGCAAATGTTTCATCGAAGTCAATGCCTTCCACTTGAGTATATCCTTGAGCAACGAGACGAGCTTTGTTTCTGACAACTTGACCATGCTCATCTTGCTTGTTGTGGTATATCCATTTGGTGCCTATTATGTTGTGCTTCCGAGGATCAGGACGCTTGACCAGTTCCCATGCATTATTCAGCTCAAACTGTTGAAGCTCGTCTTGCATAGCTTGAATCCATTCAGGTTCCATGAAGGCTTCTTCAACTTTCTTGGGTTCTGTTATTGAGATGAATGGGAAGTGCCCACAGAAATTTGCTAGCTGAGTTGCCCTTGAACGAGTGAGTGTACCGGGTGCATTGATGCTATCAATTATTCTTTCAATCTGCACTTCATTGGCAACGCGAGGATGTACAGGGCGAAGATTTTGCTCTTGCTGATCATTGTCGTTGTTAGAAGGAATGTCTTCAGGCTGAGCATTGTCTTCATGTTGATCAGGTGCTGAGATGATAACTTCTTCTTCAGGATGAGCTTCAGAAGGTATAATTTCTCCAGTTCCCATTAGCTTGATTGATTCACTGGATGGAACTTCATCTAGCACATTTGGCAGTTGCTCTCTTTGTGAACCGTTGGTCTCATCGAACCACACATCCACTGTTTCAACCACTTTGTAATGAAAGAGATTGAAGACTCTGTAGGAGTGCGAATCCTTTCCATATCCAAGCATAAAACCCTCATGTACTTTTGATGCATACTTTGAGGTGTGATGTGGGTCCTTGATCCAGCACCTGGCGCCAAATACTCTGAAGTAACTAACATTTGGCTTCTTGCCGGTAAGGAGCTCATAAGATGTCCTGTTCAGAAGCTTGTGAAGATAAACACGATTGATTGTATGGCATGCAGTATCAATGGCTTCAGGCCAGAATTTTCTTGGAGTCTTGTATTCATCTAGCATTGTTCTGGCCATCTCAATGAGTGTTCTGTTCTTGCGTTCGACGACCCCATTCTGCTGTGGCGTGTACGGGGCTGAGAATTCATGTGTGATGCCCAAGGTATCAAGATATGTATCAAGGCCAGTGTTCTTGAATTCAGTGCCATTGTCACTTCTGATATGCTTTATCTTGGCGCCATAGTTGTTCATTGCTCGATTGGCGAAGCGTCTGAAGACATCCTGCACTTCAGTCTTGTAAAGGATTATGTGCACCCAAGTATATCTAGAATAATCATCAACAATGACAAAGCCATAGAGACAAGTAGTAGTAGTAAGAGTTGAGTAATGAGTGGGACCGGAAAGATCCATGTGAAGCAGTTCGAAGGGTCGAGTAGTGGTCATGATTGTCTTCGAGGGATGTTTGGCCCTCGTCATCTTTCCTGCCTCACAGGCACCGCATAAGTGATCTTTCTTGAACTTGACGCCCTCGATGCCTATGACATGATTCTTCTTTGCCAGGGTGTGGAGGTTCCTCATGCTAGCATGCCCAAGCCTCCGATGCCAGAGCCAGCATTCTAAAGCTTTTGCTAGAAGACATACGGCAAGCTGTGGTCCTGCTGAAAAATTTACCACGTACAAATCATCTTTTCGATACCCTTCAAATACTAGAGACTTGTCAGATTCCATTAGAACAAGGCAACGATATTTTCCAAATATTACGATCATGTTTAAATCACAAAGCATTCAGACAGACATTAAGTTGAAGCCAAGGGATTCAACAAGCATGACTTTATCCATGTGTTGATCCCTTGAGATTGCAACTCTACCTAGACCCAATACCTTACTTTTACCAGTGTCAGCAAATGTGATGTGGCTCTTGTCGGATGGACGTAAGGTTGAGTCCATAAGAAGGCTTCTTTTGCCAGTCATGTGATTTGTACACCCACTATCAATAATCCATTCTGAAGACGCTGGTGTCGTACCCTATAGTGCAGTTAGGGGGATAGGCTTCACGATGAGCATTGTGAAGCAAAAACATTTGACGAACCAGTGGGTTATGAAAGCTTAGATCCAGATTAGGACTAATAGGGAGAGTAGCAAGCGATTCAGGAACGAAGTACATAGTAAGACCATTTGGGCATTTGATCTTGCGCCCTACAAGATGTTTAAGGTCTCCAGCAATAGCGTCAGACGATTTTGGTTTTCTGCTGGAGACCTTTCCCTGCAAAAGAGAGTTAAGCTTTCTTAGCCACCCACATCTTCAAGGGTGGCTTAGAAGCAACAAGTCTAAGTGCAGCATCTGAGAACTTTGGCTTTGGAGCCCTAGCAAACAGTCTTGCAGGCGGACAATAGTACTCATAAGAATAAGCAGAATAGTTTCTGGTCTTATGAACATGGCGGTTTGATGAACCGCTCTCATATTCATATGTCTGAGTATGGTTTCCCTACAAAACATTTGCGTTAGTGCGACTCAGGTGAGTCCTCTGTCTGTATGAAGCCTTTGGACCATATGAAGCCTTTGGTCTGAGGTTTGTCTTCTTCACGTGAGGTGTCATGATGACATTTACAGGAAGATTCTCCAGACACCTTTTCAGAACCCAGATCTTCTTCATAGGCGGTCCATTCCTGCAGTTAGTACCAATGTACCTGGCAAACACTTCACCATTCTGATTCTTAAATAGTTTATAGTTTGCATCAAAGGATTCATCAATGACAATGGGGTTAGCACAAGTGAACCTAGATAGAGTGGATGGATCTGCTGAAAATTCCTTTGCAGCAACCCATGTGGTTTTGGGGTACTGCTCAGGTTTCCAGTAAGAGCCATCAACATTCATTTTCCTTACGAACCCAACACCCTCTTTCCTCGGGTTTCGGTTCAAAATCTGCTTTTTGAGGACATCACATAGTGTCTGATGCCCTTTAAGACTTTTGTACATCCCTGTTTCAAGCAATGTCTTCAACCTAGCATTCTCATCAGCAATAGCAGTGGAATCCTCAACAAAGGGGTTAGTTCCCACATCAACAGTTGAAGATATTGCAACAGTAGCAGCAGTAGAACATTCAGCAACAGTAGTAGCATTATCACGCTCAATGCATTTAAGACATGGTGGTTCAAATCCTTCCTGAGCGGAGCTGATCTGTTCGGCGCGAAGTGACTCGTTTTCCTTTTGAAGATCTTCATGAGCCGCTCTCAATTTATCAAGATCTTGCTTCCTTTGAAGATAATCATAGGAAAGCTTTTCATGAGTTGTTGAGAGAGTTTCATGACGACTTTCAAGTTCCTCATACTTAATGTGAAGATTTTTTACGTCTTCAATTAAGGATTCAGATCGAGTCATTTCAGCACCTAACAGATCATCGCTTCTGTCTAACAGTTTTTGAATATGTTCCATAGCTTTCTGTTGTTCAGTTGCAATTTTAGCAAGTGTTTTGTAGTTGGGTTTTGAACCACAATCAGAGTCATCGTCACTAGATGTTTGATAGTGAGTAGTGCATGTGTTTACCTTGGCACCGCGTGCCATGAAGTAGTAGGTAGAAACAGAGTAGTCCTTGTCATTTGCATCGGTGTCGGTGATGAAGTCATTGTCTTCAGTGTTGAAGATGGACTTGGCAACGTATGTTGTAGCCAGACTTGCGACGCCTGAATCGGACTCCTCCTCAGACTCCACCTCAGCCTCCTCAGAAGCGGACTCCTCCTCTGAATCCATTTCCTTGCCAACAAACGCACGTGCCTTGACAGATGAGCTCTTCTTGTGTGATGAAGACTTTGAGGAAGACTTGGAAGAAGACTTTGAGTATTTCTTCTTCTTCTTGTCGTTAGAGTCATATTCCTTGCCCTTCTTCTTCTTTTTGTTCTCATTGTCCCACTGTGGACACTCAGAGATGAAGTGGCCAGGTTTCTTGCACTTGTGACATGTTTTCTTCTTGTAGTCGTGAGCAGAAGCTTCATCATTCCTTGAGCTTGATCGGGAAGACTTTCTGAAACCTTTCTTCTTGGTGAATTTTTGGAACTTCTTCATAGGCATAGCAAGTTACCTTCCAATGTCTTCAGGATCATCCGAACTGCTGTCAGATTCTTCTTCAGATGAGGAGACAGCTTTTGCCTTCAAGGCACGAGTTCGCCCATAGTTTGGACCGTAGATATCTCTTTTCTCAGAAAGCTGAAACTCATGTGTGTTGAGCCTCTCAAGTATGTCAGACGGATCGAGTGTCTTGAAATCAGGACGTTCTTGAATCATCAGGGCTAGGGTGTCAAACGAACTATCAAGTGATCTCAGTAGTGTCTTGACGACTTCATGTTTGGTGATCTCAGTAGCGCCGAGGGCTTGAAGCTCATTTGTGATGTCAGTGAGTCGGTCAAATATGAGCTGGACATTCTCATTGTCATTTCGCTTGAAGCGGTTGAAGAGGTTGTGAAGGACACTGATTCTCTGATCTCTCTGGGTTGAGACGCCTTCATTGACCTTGGAGAGCCAGTCCCAGACCAGCTTAGATGTTTCCAAAGCACTCACACGGCCATACTGTCCTTTGGTCAGATGACCACAGATGATATTCTTGGCAGTAGAGTCCAGTTGAACGAACTTCTTGACATCAGCAGCAGTGACACCTTCTCCAGCCTTGGGAACGCCGTTCTTGATGACATACCATAGGTCGACGTCAATGGCTTCAAGATGCATGCGCATCTTATTCTTCCAGTAGGGATATTCAATTCCATCAAAGACGGGGCACGCAGCGGAGACTTTAATTATCCATGCAGTCGACATAGCTAAAACTCCAGGTGGTTAAACCGAATCACACAGAACAAGGGAGCACCTTGCTCTGATACCAATTGAAAGTGCGTTATATCGACTAGAGGGGGGGGTGAATAGGCGATTTTTATGAAAGTCTTCAAAACGTGGAAGTTATGAAGACAAATGATAGAAATAAACCTATTACCCTGCAGCGGAAGGTAGACTACACTAGGCAGGCCATAGTCAAGTATTCAATAGAGTGAAAGCACAATGACTAATAGCAGCAATGTAGTAAGGATCAGGTAGGAAGATATTGTGAAGCCACACAGAACACGCAGTCACTCAGTGAAGACAAAAGATAGTGCGAACATACAATGACTTCACAAGGAGTAACAGTAAGTAAAGGGAAGGGAAGATGAAACCAGTGACTCGCTGAAGACAATGATTTGTTGGACCAGTTCCAGTTGCTGTGACAACTGTACGTCTGGTTAGGGCGGCTAGGTATTTAAATCTTAGGACACAGAGTCCCGGACACCCAGTCCTGAACACGCAGCTCAGGACACCCAATCCTCACCGTATTCCCCTTGAGCTAAGGTCACACAGACCTCGCCCAATCACTCTGGTAAGTCTTCAAGGTAGACTCCCAAACCTTCACAGACTTCGTTCACTGGCAATCCACAATGTCTCTTGGATGCTTAGAACGCGACGCCTAACCGGCTGGAGGATGCACAGTCCTCAAGTGTAATAAGTCTTCAAATCACACAGACAAGAAGACTTAAGTGATGCCTAATTCTCTTTGGCTCTGGGTGGTTAGGGCTTTATCCTCGCAAGGAATTCTCTCTCAAAGGCTTCGAGGTGGGTTGCTCTCAAACGACAAAATCCGTACTCTGAATCTGAGCAGCCAACCGTTTATGGTTGTAGGGGGTGGGCTATTTATAGCCACTTGGCAACCCGACCTGATTTGTCCGAAATGACCCTGGGTCACTAAGGAACTGACACGTGTTCCAACGGTCAGATTTCAAACTCACACGGCAACTTTACTTGGGCTTCAAGCAAAGCTGACTTGCCCGACTCTGGACAAGATTCGCTCTCAAAGTCTTCACTCAAAGACATAGGTTTTGTTTAAGCATCACTTCAGTCATTCTGACTGGTTCTCTTGGACCCCACTTAACAGTATGGTGGTTCCTATGACTCAACACAGAAGAAAGAGAACTACGAAAGATCTAAGTCTTCGAGCTCCATAGGCTTCATGTGGTGTCTTCTCTTGTTATAGTCTTCAATGTGAATATCTTCATATACCACTTTTGACTTCAATGTCTTCATACATTTTTAGGGGTCATCTCTGGTAGGAAAACCAAATCAATGAGGGACTTCTACCTGTGTTATCCTGCAATTCTCACAAACACATTAGTCCCTCAACTAGGTTTGTCGTCAATACTCCAAAACCAACTAGGGGTGGCACTAGATGCACTTACAAGTAGGCATGGGAGTTTTCACACCTTTGCTTTCTTGCATGTTGAACTTCTTGAGTAAGTCCTTGGTGTACTTTGTTTGAGAAACAAAGGTGCCTTCCTTAGTTTGCTTGATTTGCAAACCAAGGAAGAACTTGAGTTCACTCATCATAGACATCTCAAACTTCTCCGACATTAGCTTTCCGAAATTTTCACTAAAATGAGGGTTAGTCGAACCAAATATTATATCATCAATATAAATTTGGCACACAAATAATTCACCATTAACCCTTTTAGTAAAGAGAGTAGAGTCTATTTTTTCAATCTCAAAGCCTTTCTCAATAAGGAACTTGGTCAAGCGTTTATACCATGCTCTAGGAGCTTGTTTAAGACCATAACGAGCTTTGTGAAGTTTGTAAACATGGTCGGGTTTCTTAGGATTAACAAAGCCGGGAGGTTGTTTAACATAAACTTCCTCCTCAATTTCACCATTTAGGAAAACACTTTTAATGTCCATTTGGTACAAGGTGATATCATGGTGATTAGCATAGGCAAGTAAGATGCGGATGGACTCAAGTCTAGCAACGGGGGCATACGTCTCACTGTAGTCCATACCTTCGACTTGAGTGTAGCCTTGGGCGACGAGACGTGCTTTGTTGCGGACGACTTGACCATCTTCGTCTTGCTTGTTGCGAAACACCCATTTGGTACCAATGATGTTGTGGTTGTTGTCGAGCTTCTCAACCAATGTCCACACTTGATTTCTCTCAAAGTTGTGTAGCTCTTCATAGGTTCAATGCTAGAGATGAATGAATAATGTTCAAAAAAATTAGCCAAACAAGTTGTAGAGCAAGTGATTCTCCCGGTTTGGATAATATTGAAGATTTGTTCAACGGGATGGTCTCTTGAAATTCTTTCTCGAACTCGTGGGAGATTTTGTTTGGGTCGGGGTGGAGCATCTTCTTCATCATCTTGTTCTTCTTCTTGGCCTTCTTCATTCTTGACGTTGTCGTTCTCTCGTCGTGGTCGAGAAGGAGGTTGATGAGGTTCATCTTGGTGTACTTCCTCGTCTTTTTTCATCTTGGCGTGTCCCACTTGTGGATGCTTCCATGTCAACTCTTGGTGCACCTTGTCATGAGGTAGAAGCTTCCACTTGGATGGATGAGGTACTCTTCTTTACCTCCATTGGACGAATCTTGCCAATAGATAGGTCTTGGATTGCTTCCGAAGGGTCTTTGTCTCCTACATCAATTGACAATTGCTCTACTTGCGAGCCGTTAGATTCATCAAACTTCACATCTATCATCTCTAAAGGAAATATGCCCTAGAGGCAATAATAAAGTTATTATTTATTTCCTTATATCATGATAAATGTTTATTATTCATGCTAGAATTGTATTAACCGGAAACATAATACATGTGTGAATACATAGACAAACAGAGTGTCACTAGTATGCCTCTACTTGACTAGCTCGTTGATCAAAGATGGTTATGTTTCCTAACCATAGACATGAGTTGTCATTTGATTAACGGGATCACATCATTAGGAGAATGATGTGATTGACGTGACACATTCCGTTAGCATAGCACTTGATCCTTTAGTTTGTTGCTATTGCTTTCTTCATGACTTATACATGTTCCTATGACTATGAGATTAAGCAACTCCCGTTTACCGGAGGAACACTTTGTGTGCCACCAAATGTCACAACGTAACTGGGTGATTATAAAGGTGCTCTACACGTGTCTCCGAAGGTACTTGTTGGGTTGGCTGTACTGTAACGCCCGAGACCGATGTGCCAGGTGTCCTCCAGTGATTCGTTGTTGTTGCCTTGTCATTACTTGCATGTCATGCATTGCATATTATGTCATTATATGCATTTCATTTGCATACGTGTTCGTCTCATGCATCCGAGCATTTTCCCCGTTGTCCGTTTTGCATTCCGGCATTCCGTTCTCCTCCGGTGGGCATTTCTATCTTCTTCTCGTGTGTGGAGATTAAATATTTTCGGATTGGACCGAGACTTGCCAAGCGGCCTTGGGTTACTACCGGTAGACCGCCTATCAAGTTTCGTGCCATTTGGACTTCGTTTGATACTCCAACGGTTAACCGAGGGACCGAAAAGGCCTCGTGTGTGTTGCAGCCCAACACCCCTCCATTTTGGACCAAAACCCACCTAAACCTCCTCCATCATCTAGAGCGTTCGATCACGATCGCGTGGCCGAAAACCGCACCTCATTTGGACTCTCCTAGCTCCCTCTACCTATAAATATGTGCACCCCGTCCATTTTCGCGGACGAAACCCTAGATCCCACCTTCTCGCGCCGACGGACACGTCCGCTCCCGCGCCGGACATGTCCGCACCCCGCCCGTGTCCAATCCGGAGCCTCCACGTGGCACCGCCGCCCGCCGCCGCCGCTGGCCCGGCGAGGCCCAGTTCGCCCCCTCCCCCCCCCCGAGCCCATCGCCTCGCGCCGCCCGAGCCTCGTTCTGCCGCCTTGCTCACCGGCGAGCGCCGCCCGGCGCCGCCACCGCCATCGCCGGCGGCCCGCACCTCGCCGCTGCTCCGGCCACCTTGGCCCGCCTCCGCCGCCGCCATGGGGAGCCCCCGCCGCCGCTCGTCGCGGATCCGATCGGGCCGGACCAGATCCGGCGACCTCGAGCCAGCCGCCGTCTCGCCGGCGTCCTCCCCGCCTTCTTTTCCGGTGAAGGCCCGGCCCCGCATCGGTTCGCGCGCCGCCCCGATCCGGATCTGAGAGGTTGACTTTTTCTCCTCGAGATTTCTACTAAGTCCCCGAGTTCCCAGTTCATATGCTCATGTTCATCGTCGTAACTTTGCATCCGTAGATCCGTTTTGGGCATATAGATATCAAAACGTTCGACTCAGAGAGTACATCATTTCATCTCATTGCATCATTTTCATTTGAGCTCATCTTGATGCCCGAAATGCTGTTGGAAGAGAGCTATTTGAGATAATTGTCAGATTTGTTGCATCAAATAGCTATTTGTCATTTTTTCCATGATTATTGTGTGCATGATATGCTCCTGAGTTCTACATTTTCGTTCTAGTTGATCAGTAGTGGAGCCCAGTTGGGGTCGATCGGGGACCTTGTCGCATTTGGGGTTCTTCTTTTATTTTGGTTCCGTAGTCGGACCTTGAGTGTATTTGGATGATGTAATGCTTTATTCATGTAATTGTGTGAAGTGGCGATTGTAAGCCAACTATGTATCTTTTTCCCTTAAGTATTACATGGGTTGTGTGAAGATTACCTCACTTGCCACATTGCTTTCAATGTGGTTATGCCTCTAAGTCGTGCTTCGACACGTGGGAGATATAGCCGCATCGAGGGTGTTACAAGTTGGTAATCAGAGCCTTCCCCGACCTTAGGAGCCCCCACTGATTGATCGTTTTTAGCAGCCGAGTTGTGTCTAGAAAAATGTTTTGAGTCATTTAGGAATTATATATCGGAGAGTTTAGGAATTCTTTTACTTCCCAGTCTCCTCATCGCTCTGGTAAGGCATCCTGACGTAGAGTTTTGACTCTTCTCTTCTCAAATTTCACTAAAAAAAATTAGGATCACGCGGGTATCTTGGAATCGTTCCGATGGTTTTGTGACGAGAACATTGTCTTGGTGCCTCCTGTCAGGGGTTTTGTGGAAGTGTCCCGGGGAGTTGAGCTCTGAGGTGTTGTCGTCATAATTTTATCATTGCAGTTCTGGAATACTTGAGTTTAGTACGCCGACATTGAAAATCTCTTTTATGCAGTTTGTTGGTGAGATAACCTCGACGCCACCCACTACTGGGGCAGGAGTTCGGGAGTATTGCCATAACTTGTATAATGGATGCTTTTCGAAGGTTGAGGTAGACGATTTCCGAAGGTTTCTTGGTTATGTGTTGAAGGATGGATACAGTTGGATGTAGGATTTGCTAGATTTGGGTGAGATATTATGCTTCCCCTGTATCCCCAACACCTGATTGCATAACCGGAAAGGTTCGGGAGTTTCATAGGTGGGAATCAAGTATCTCTTAGGATATCTTTTCGACAGATGTATGATATGAAATTGGGGTTCGACGTCTAGTGGTCCGCCTATTCACGGTCGGTTTTACAGTGGTCTCGTTGTGTCTTAAAGAGTCCTTGGCTATGCTGACTCGGGGACGCTTCGTATGTCATGTGCACTACCTTGTACATGATGGTGTTGTACGATCGAGCCCGTGTAGGCCCCACCACGAAAACTTCGGACGAAATCTCTATCATATGTTTGTTCCGGCTTATTTTGCACGCCAATCCTTTGTTTTTGTTTTGAGTCGTGGTATTCGAGTTGCTTCGAAGTCAAATGTTGATTCCATACCTTTCCTAAACGGTGTTCTCATATTTATATGTGGATACCAACCCTTCTCGATCATCGAGTTTGTCATGTCAATCCTTTTCACCGATGTGTTTCTCTTCAAGTGGATCCGAACATTTCAACATCCGCAAGATCCAATCTCAATTCTTTTCAACGGTGTTCATTTCATTCGTCCCAAATTGCCTTTGTTTTCCCTCCCTCCCACCCCTTTTCCTCAAGGACTCATATTTCTTATTCAAGTATCATTTTATTCATGGGAAGCCTCTCTATTCTTTTTCCGTCAATGTTCTTATCCAGTGATTCTCATGAAGATTCTAATGGAGCTTCAAGTTCATCATTCTTCATTCTTTTCATCTCCAGTGGTTTCAAATCAAGCTTTGGTGTTGATCATATTCTTTTCCTCGTTTCAATGCTTTCTCATGCCGGTGCAATTCTTAATCATTCACTTCTCGCTATTCAATTGTTTCGGAGTGATGAAGATATCTCTGAAGGCTCGTCTTTTCATTCAAGATCCGTTCAAACATATCTTTGAGGACGTTCTCTCATTCTAGAATTTTTATTCAACCGGTGCAATCTCTCCTTCAAATCATTCTACGGTGTATGTTTTGAGTGGGCCCTAACCCACAGGTCTTTTCCCAGGATCTTACCCGACTCTTCGTATTTTCCCGGTGTTACTCTCAAATTCTTTTCCAAGTTTGACGTAAGAATGAGTTATCATCAGTCCAATGTCTTTCTCCAAGATCGGTTAAATTATTTTCATCGTTGGCTTAACTTTTTCCATTTTTCATCCCGGAGTATCTCAACAATTTGGTGGTGTTTCTCATCGTCATTCTCAGATTTGAAGACCGAAGAAGAGTTTCTTTTAAATATTGCCCCATTCTCTGCCATCCTCTCATAATTGTTTTCGGTTATGAGATTTTTTTCACCCATCCGGAGCAATTCAAGATTCTGTTCAGTTTGATTATCCGGAGCCCATCATCTAAGATTTATTCATTCCAGCTTTCAGCTCTCATACTCTAAATCATACCGGTGTCTAAATCAAGGATTCTCTAATCAGCTCGTAATCTTTTCGTTCTCATGGGTCTAAATTCTCTCAAGCATCTTCGTTTAATTGCTAATTCTTCCCGGTGTGTCTTCATGTTTTAATCGTTCTTTTCAATTCTTACGGTGGTTCGTTCAAGAGTTTTCTTCCTTCGTGTATCATATCTATGCATTCGTGCTTTTCAAATTCTACCGGTGGATCGTTGAAGACGTTCTCAAATTTATGTTATATCTCTCTTAATCCTTGATACGAGAATAAGTAGTGTGCCAAATCCATTGATTGTCATCAATTTAATTGGTGAAGGATAAGCATAATGTAATTCTTATTCTTGTTGCATCGACTGAACTCAATTCCCTATTCCGGAGGCTCATCAAATTCTTGATTTTTTTTGTTCATCTTTCTTTTCCCGGAGTTCCAAGTTCTCTCAATTATTTCACCACGGAGATTCATCTAAATCATTACAAGGTTTTACCTTGTGTTTTCAACTTCTCTTTCTTTTCGTTACCTTTTGGTTTACCGGAGTTCTCATGAAGGTTCTACATGATGGTTCATCAAGGATTTATATTCCTTCTCGAAGTGTTCATTGAGATTATTTTTAGTGGAGATCAAGTTTTCTTCATTTTGCATTCCAAAGTGCAATTCTTTCTACCGTATCATTTCAGGTGGTTTTATGTCATTCTTGATAATTTGAGTTCATGTTTCATGATTCACATGTTGTTAAAAATGAGGTACTTTAAATCCATCAATCTCGTCATTGAAGTTATCTTGGGTTATATTTCACCTAAAGCCTTCCCTAAGGATTGTTGCTATCTGTGGTGTTTATAAATGACCCAAGTTATTCATCTATCCTCCCAGTGAAATAAGTTTCTCATCTCCTTGTTGTTATCAATCCAATCTATCGTTTTTCGTTAGTGGAAGATTTTCACCTCTTGGCTTTGAGATGTTTTCCATAAGCCCACTTCAAGCCTATCTTTTCGTTGTTGGGTTTCCAACAACTCCGTTCGACCCTTCTCCTATAGATGCCTTTTCAAGCTCTTTTGTGGAAGAAGTTGGCATTTTCTTCTCCATTCTTCTATTTCAATTATCTATCTTCTATTCTTTTGTTTCGGAGGTATTGTGATGTTGCTCTTCTCAACCCATCGTCTCGTTTGTCTAAGATCATGTTCTTTTCATGATTGTCCATTTAACCGGAGTGTCGTGTCCTCTGCTCAAGCTCTTTTCTTCCTATCTAGTCTTTCATCTCTTTTCAACCGGAGTGCTGTCAGAATTCGTTCTTCCTTGTTTCTTTTTCTAACGGAGTGTTTTCAACTTCATTCATCTTCATTGTATTCTTTTCTCGTATGGCTTAACCTTTGCAAGGTTCTTTGGTTTCACTCGTTTGTCAATGAATCAACTTAGTTTTACCTCTCCTCTCTTCTCTTCCGTTGTTTCCCCGGTGCCATTCTAGATCTCGGGACGAGATCCTCTCGTAGTGGTGGAGTGTTGTAACGCCCGAGACCGATGTGCCAGAGGTGTCCTCCAGTGATTCGTTGTTGTTTTCTTGTCATTGCTTGCGTGTCATGCATTGCATATCATGTCATCATGTGCATTTCATTTGCATACGTGTTCGTGTCATGCATCCAAGCATTTTCCCCGTTGTCCGTTTTGCATTGTGGTGTTCCGTTCTCCTCCAGTGGGCATTTCTATCTTCTTCTTGTGTGTGGAGATTAAATATTTTCGGATTGGATCGAGACTTGCCAAGCGTCCTTGGGTTACTACCGGTAGACCGCCTATCAAGTTTCGTGCCATTTGGACTTCGTTTGTACTCCAACGGTTAACCGAGGGACCGAAGAGGCCTCGTGTGTGTTGCAGCCCAACACCCCTCCATTTTGGCCCAAAACCCACCTAAACCTCCTCCATCATCTAGAGCGTTCGATCACGATCGCGTGGCCGAAAACCGCACCTCATTTGGACTCTCCTAGCTCCCACTACCTATAAATATGTGCACCCCGTCCATTTTCGCGGACGAAACCCTAGAACCCACCTTCTCGCGCCGACGGACACGTCCGCTCCCGCGCCGGACATGTCTGCACCCCGCCCGTGTCCAATCCGGAGCCTCCACGTGGCACCGCCGCCCGCCGCCGCCGCTGGCCCGGCGAGGCCCAGTTCGCCCCCCCCCCCCCCCCGAGCCCATCGCCTCGCGCCGCCCGAGCCTCGTTCTGCCGCCTTGCTCACCGGCGAGCGCTGCCCGGCGCCGCCACCGCCACCGCCATCACCGGCGGCCCGCACCTCGCCGCTGCTCCGGCCACCTTGGCCCGCCTCCGCCGCCGCCATGGGGCGCCGCCGCTCGTCGCGGATCCGGTCGGGCCGGATCGGATCCGGCGACCTCGAGCCAGCCGCCGTCTCGCCGGCGTCCTCCCCGCCTTCTTTTCCGGCGAAGTCCCGGCCCCGCATCGGTTCGCGCGCCGCCCCGATCCGGATCTGAGAGGTTGACTTTTTCTCCTCGAGATTTCTACTAAGTCCCCGAGATTCCCAGATTCATATGCTCATATTCATCGCCTCGTAACTTTGCATCCGTAGATCCGTTTTGGGCATATAGCATATCAAAATGTTCATCTCAGAGAGTACATCATTTCATCTCATTGCATCATTTTCATTTGAGTTCATCTTGATGCCTGAAATGCTGTTGGAAGAGTGCTACTTGAGATAATTGTCAGATCTGCTGCTCCATTTAGATATTTGTCATTTTTTCCATGATTATTGTGTGCATGATATGCCCATGAGCTCTACATATGTTTTGTTAAGGGTTTTGCCATCTTTCCAGAGGTGCAACCCATGTATTTTTGTGATGTGTGTGGTGACTAGCACAAGCTTGCAAAGTGAGGCATTCGTTAATGCTGATTTCAGGGACTTAGCATTTCCACTAAGTCCTTGACCTGTTTTTCTCATGATGTCATATGTTCATGTTGTTTCCTAGTGATCCGTGCCTCTTTTGAGGATGATCAGTAAGGATGTTTTGTTAATATTGTAGTGCTCTATCCATCCATGTCTTTTTTTGCAATTATGGAGCACCCTAGCTTGAGTCAATCGAGCTCTACTTTTGCTATTTCGTGAATCTGGGCAGATTGTCTACTTGTTAGCAATTTTGCCGAGGATGTTGTAGTTGATCCGTGCATGCTATGTTGTTGTTCTTGTCATGTCTAGCTTGCATTTTGTGTATTCTTGATGGGTGTATGCTTAGATTGTCATGACTTGCTCCGTAGTGAGTGCATCGAGCTCGTAAACATGCCTACTTGATATCTGTTTCAGCATGCTCCAGTTTTCACTAAGTCTGAGAACTGATTATGTTTTTGCCATGTTCACATGCTTGCAATTGTATTTTCTGATCCCTTTTGCCTCAAGGTCACTAAGGGACTTTTGTTAAGCTCTTTGAGTAGCTCCATGCCATGCTTTACTTTGCCATGTTCAGGTCCTGTAGCATATAGTTTTCATGCTCCGAAGAGTGCTAACTGATCTGAAATTCCAGACAAGTGTTAATTTCACTAAGTCTGAAATCTGTTTACCATATGCATTTTTGTCATGCTTGTTTGAACCTGTTAATGTATGAATTAGCCGTAACTCAGTGCTAGATTTTTGTTAAGCATCATGAATGGATTCCTGCCATGTATTTTGTTGCCATGTTTGAGTGATGTAGCATGTTCATCTTGTTGCATTTAGTTGTCTACTTGCTGTAAATCGCAGACCGGTGTCATATTTGAATTGCTTGCCATTTCCAAACCGTAACTCCGATTCCGGCGTTCTTTATATCGTTTTCAAGCGATTTCATCTCACCTTTCCAGTGGCACACTTGGATTTCCATGTTGAGGCCAGGTTCATGCATTCCCTTGCAAATCATGCATATGCATCGCATACCGCATCTCGCATATCATACCATGTTCATGTGTTGGTTGTTTACTATGTTGTGTGCTTCTTTCCGGTGTTTGCTTCTTCGGGTTGGATCCGTTAACGTCGTGTTTGTGAGGACCCGTTCGTCTACGTCCGTTTGTCTTCTTCATGGACTCGTTCTTCTTCCTTGCGGGATTTCAGGCAAGATGATCATACCCTCGAACTCACTCTATCTTTGCTTGCTAGTTGCTCGCTCTTTTGCTATGCTATGCTGCGATACCTACCACTTGCTTATCATGCCTCCCATATTGTTGAACCAAGCCTCTAACCCACCTTGTCCTAGCAAACCGTTGTTTGGCTATGTTACCGCTTTGCTCAGCCCCTCTTATAGCGTTGTTAGTTGCAGGTGAAGATTGAAGTTTGTTCCTTGTTGGAACATGGAGATGTTGTTCCTTGTTGGAACATGTTTACTTGTTGGGATATCACAATATATCTTATTTAATTAATGCATCTATATACTTGGTAAAGGGTGGAAGGCTCGGCCTTATGCCTGGTGTTTTGTTCCACTCTTGCCGCCCTAGTTTCCGTCATATCGGTGTTATGTTCCCGGATTTTGCGTTCCTTACGCGGTTGGGTCATAATGGGAACCCCTTGACAGTTCGCCTTGAATAAAACTCCTCCAGCAAGGCCCAACATTGGTTTTACCATTTGCCACCTAGCCTTTTTCTTTCCCTTGAGTCGGCCGGCTCAAGGGTCATCTTATTTTACCCCCCGGGCCAGTGCTTCTCTAAGTGTTGGTCCACTGAGCGATGTCCGAGGCTACCAGGGGCAACTCTGGGCTGGCTTACCCGACGTCTGGCTCATCCGGTGTGCCCTGAGAACGAGATATGTGCAGCTCCTATCGGGATTTGTCGGCACATTGGGCGGTGTTGCTGGTTTAGTTTTACCCTGTCGAAATGTCTTGTAGAACCGGGATACCGAGTCTGATCGGATGTCTCGGGAGGAGGTCTATTCCTTCGTTGACCGTGAGAGCTTGTGATGGGCTAAGTTGGGACACCCCTGCAGGGATTTGAACTTTCGAAAGCCGTGCCCGCGGTTATGGGCAGATGGGAATTTGTTAATGTCCGGTTGTAGAAAACCTGAAGTTGACCTTATTAAAATACATCAACCGCGTGTGTAACCGTGATGGTCTCTTTCCGGCGGAGTCCGGGAAGTGAACACGGTGTTGGAGTTATGCTTGACGTAGGTTGTTTAGGATCACTTCTTGATCATACTTTCTCGAACGTGCTTTGCCTTCTCTTCTCGCTCTCATTTGCGTATGTTAGCCACCATATATGCTAGTCGCTTGCTGCAGCTCCACCTCATACCTTTTACCTTACCCATAAGCTTAAATAGTCTTGATCGCGAGGGTGTGAGATTGCTAAGTCCCCGTGACTCACAGATACTTCCAAAACCTGCTTGCAGGTGCCGTTCAACCGTGCAGGTGACGCAACCAAGCTCAAGGAGGAGCTCGATGAAGATCTTGTCCTTTGTGTTGTTTCGTTCTAGTTGATCAGTAGTGGATCCCAGTTGGGGTCGATCGGGGACCTTGTCGCATTTGGGGTTCTTCTTTTATTTTGGTTCCGTAGTCGGACCTTGAGTGTATTTGGATGATGTAATCCTTTATTCATGTAATTGTGTGAAGTGGCGATTGTAAGCCAACTATGTATCTTTTTCCCTTAAGTATTACATGGGTTGTGTGAAGATTACCTCACTTGCGACATTGCTTTCAATGCGGTTATGCCTCTAAGTCGTGCTTCGACACGTGGGAGATATAGCCGCATCGAGGGGGGAGATATAGCCGCATCGAGGGCGTTACATTGGCGTATTTTGAGATTAGGATTTGTCAATCCGATTGTCGGAGAGGTATCTCTGGGCCCTCTCGGTAATGCACATCAGCCTTGCAAGCATTGCAACTAATGAGTTAGTTGCAGGATGATGTATTACGGAACGAGTAAAGAGACTTGCCGGTAACGAGATTGAACTAGGTATTGAGATACCGACGATCGAATCTCGGGCAAGTAACATACCGATGACAAAGGGAACAACGTATGTTGTTATGCGGTCTGACCGATAAAGATCTTTGTAGAATATGTGGGAGCCAATATGAGCATCCAGGTTCCGCTATTGGTTATTGACCGGAGACGTGTCTCGGTTATGTCTACATTGTTCTCGAACCCGTAGGGTCCGCACACTTAAGGTTCCGATGACAGTTATATTATGAGTTTTGATGTACTGAAGGAGTTCGGAGTCCCGGATGAGATCGGGGACATGATGAGGAGTCTCGAAATGGTCGAGACGTAAAGATCGATATATTGGACGACTATATTCGGACATCGGAAAGGTTCCGAGTGATTCGGATATTTTTTGGAGTACCAGAGAGTTACGGAAATACATATTGGGCCTTATTGGGCCATACGGGAAAGAAGGAAAAGGGCCTCAAGGGTGGCCACACCCCTCCCCTTAGTCTGGTCCGAATTGGACTAGGGAAAGGGGGCGCCCCCTTCCTTCCTTCTCCTTTTCCCTTCCTCTTTTCCTATTCCATATGGGAGGTGGAATCCTACTAGGACTAGGGAGTCCTAGTAGGACTCCACACTTGGCACGCCCCCTCCTAGGGCCGGCCTCCTCCTCCCTTGCTCCTTTATATACGGGTGCAGGGGGGCACCCCAAAGACACAACAATTGATCATTGATCTCTTAGCCGTGTGCGGTGCCCCCTTCCACCATAATCCTCGATAATATTGTAGCAGTGTTTAGGCGAAGCCCTGTGACGGTAGAACATCAAGATCATCACCACGCCGTCGTGCTGACGGAACTCTTCCCCGACATTCTGCTGGATCGGAGTCCGGGATCGTCATCAAGCTGAACGTGTGCTAGAACTCGGAGGTGCCGTAGTTTCGGTGCTTGATCGGTCGGGCCGTAAAGACGTACGACTACATCAACCGCGTTGTGCTAACGCTTCCACTTCCGGTCTACGAGGGTACGTAGACAACACTCTCCCCTCTCGTTGATATGCATCACCATGATCTTGCGTGTGCGTAGGAAATTTTTTGAAATTACTATGTTCCCCAACAGTGGCATCTGAGCCTAGGTTTTATGCGTTGATGTTATGCACGAGTAGAACACAAGTGAGTTGTGGGCGATATAAGTCATACTGCTTACCAACATGTCATACTTTGGTTCGGCGGTATTGTTGGATGAAGCGGCCCGGACCGACATTACGCGTACGCTTACGCGAGACTGAATCTACCGACGTGCTTTGCACACAAGTGGCTGGCGGGTGTCAGTTTCTCCAACTTTAGTTGAACCGAGTGTGGCTACACCCGGTCCTTGCGAAGGTTAAAACAGCACCAACTTGACAAACTATCGTTGTGGTTTTGATGCGTAGGTAAGAACGGTTCTTGCTAAGCCCATAGCAGCCACATAAAACTTGCAACAACAAAGTAGAGGACGTCTAACTTGTTTTTGCAGGGCATGTTGTGATGTGATATGGTCAAGACATGATGCTAAATTTTATTATATGAGATGATCATGTTTTGTAACTGAGTTATCGGCAACTGGCAGGAGCCATATGGTTGTCGCTTTATTGTATGCAATGCAATCGCACTATAATGCTTTACTTTATCACTAACCGGTAGCGACAGTCGTGGAAGCATAAGATTGGCGAGACGACAACGATGCTACGATGGAGATCAAGGTGTCACGCCGGTGACGATGGTGATCATGATGGTACTTCGGAGATGGAGATCACAAGTACAAGATGATGATGGCCATATCATATCACTTATATTGATTGCATGTGATGTTTATCTTTTATGCATCTTATATTGCTTTGATTAACGGTAGCATTATAAGATGATCCCTCACTAAATTAACAAAGTATAAGTGTTCTCCCTGAGTATGCACCATTGCGAAAGTTCTTCGTGCTGAGACACTACGTGATGATCGGGTGTGATAGGCTCTACGTTCAAATACAACGGGTGCAAAACAGTTGCACACGCGGAATACTCAGGTTAAACTTGACGAGCCTAGCATATAACAGATATGGCCTCGGAACACGGAGACCGAAAGGTCGAGCGTGAATCATATAGTAGATATGTTCAACATAGTGATGTTCACCATTGAAACTACTCCATCTCACGTGATGATCGGACATGGTTTAGTTGATTTGGATCACGTGATCACTTAGAGGATTAGAGGGATGTCTATCTAAGTGGGAGTTCTTAAGTAATATGATTAATTGAACTTTAATTTATCATGAACTTAGTCCTGGTAGTATTAGCATATCTATGTTGTAGATCAATAGCTCGCGTTTAGCAACCCTGTTTTATTTTTGATATGTTCCTAGAGAAAACTAAGTTGAAAGATGTTAGTAGCAATGATGCGGATTGGATCCGTGATCTGAGGTTTATCCTCATTGCTGCACAGAAGAATTATGTCTTTGATGCACTGCTAGGTGACAAACCTATTGCAGGAGCAGATGCAGATGTTATGAACATTTGGCTAGCTCAATATGATGACTACTTGATAGTTTAGTGCACCATGCTTAAACAGCTTAGAATCGGGACTTCAAAGACGTTTTGAATGTCATGGACCATATGAGATGTTCTAGGAGTTGAAGTTAATATTTCAAGCAAATACCCGAGTTGGGAGATATGAAGTCTCCAAAAAGTTCTACAGCTAAAAGATGGAGGAGAATAGCTCAAGCAGTGAGCATGTGCTCAGATTGTCTGGGTACTACAATCGCTTGAATCAAGTGGGAGTTAATCTTCCAGATAAAATAGTGATTGACAGAATTCTCTAGTCACCATCACCAAGTTAGTAGAACTTCGTGATGAACTATGATATGCAAGGGATAACGAAAACGATTCCCAAGCTCTTCATAATGCTGAAATCGACGAAGATAGAAATCAAGAAAAATATCAAGTGTTGATGGTAGACAAGACCACTAGTTTCAAGAAAAGGGCAAAGGGAAGAAGGGGAACTTCAAGAAGAACGACAAGCAAGTTGCTGCTCAAGTGAAGAAGCCCAAGTCTGGTCCTAAGCCTGAGACTAAGTGCTTCTACTACAAAGGGACTGGTCACTGGAAGCGGAACTGCCCCAAGTATTTGGCGGATAAGAAGGATGGCAAAGTGAACAAAGGTATATTTGATATACAAATTATTTATGTGTATTTTACTAGTGTTCATAGCAACCCCTCGGTATTTGATACTGGTTCAGTTGCTAAGAGTAGTAACTCGAAACGGGAGTTGCAGAATGAACATAGACTAGTTAAGGGTGAAGTGACGATGTGTGTTGGAAGTGGTTCCAAGATTGATATGATCATCATAGCACACTCCCTATACTTTTGGGATTAGTGTTGAACCTAAATAAGTGTTATTTGGTGTTTGCATTGAGCATGAATATGATTTGATCATGTTTATTGCAATACGGTTATTCATTTAAGTAAGAGAATAAATTATTGTTCTGTTTACATGAATAAAACCTTATATGGTTACACACCCAATGAAAATGGTTCGTTGGATCTCGATCACAGTGATACACATATTCATAATATTGAAACCAAAAGATGCAAAGTTAATAATGATGGTGCAACTTATTTGTGGCACTGCCGTTTAGGTCATATTGGTGTAAAGCGCATGAAGAAAATCCATGCTGATGGGATTTTGGAATCACTTGATTATGAATCAGTTGATGCTTGCGAACAATGCCTCATGGGCAAGATGACTAAGACTCCGTTCTCCGGAACAATGGAGCGAGCAACAGATTTGTTGGAAATCATACATACTGATGTATGTGGTCCGATGAATATTGAGGCTCGTGGCAGGTATCATTATTTTCTGATCTTCACAGATGATTTGAGCAGATATGAGTATATCTACTTGATGAAACACAAGTCTGAAACATTTGAAAAGTTCAAAGAATTTCAGAGTGAAGTGGAGAATCATCGTAACAAAAATAAAAGTTTCTCGATATGATCGCAGAAGTAAAATATTTGAGTTACGAGTTTGGCCTTCAGTTAAAAACAATGTGAAATAGTTTCACTACTCACGGCACCTAGAACACCACAGCATAATGGTGTGTCCGAACGTCATAACCATACTTTATTAGATATGGTGTGATCTATGATGTCTCTTACTGATCTACCACTATCATTTTGGGGTTATGCATTAGAGACAGCTGCATTCACGTTAAATAGGGCACCATCTAAATCCGTTGAGACGACACCGTATGAACTATGGTTTGGCAAGAAACCTAAGCTGTCGTTTCTTAAAGTTTGAGGTTGCAATGCTTATATGAAAAAGTTTCAACCTGATAAGCTCTAACCCAAATCGAAGAAGTGTGTCTTCATAGGATACCCAAAAGAAAATGTTGGGTACACCTTCTATCACAGATCCGAAGGCAATATATTCGTTGCTTTGAATGGATCCTATCTAGAAAAGGAGTTTCTCTCGAAAGAAGTGAGTGGGAGGAAAGTAGAACTTGATGAGGTAACTGTACCTGCTCCCTTATTGGAAAGTAGTTCATCACAGAAATCTGTTCCTGTGACTGCTACACCAATTAGTGAGCAAGCTAATGATGATGATCATGTAACTTCAGATCAAGTTACTACCGAACCTCGTAGGTAAACCAAAGTGAGATCCGCACCAGAGTGGTACGGTAATCCTGTTGAGCCTACGAACTATGAGGAAGCAATGATGAGCCCAGATTCCGCGAAATGGCTTGAGGCCATGAAATCTGAGATGAGATCCATGTATGAGAACAAAGTATGGAATTTGATTGACTTGCCCAATGATCGGCGAGCCATTGAGATTAAATGGATCTCAAGAGGAAGACGGACGTTGATAGTAGTGTTACTATCTACAAAGCTAGAATTGTGGCAAAAAGGTTTTTGACAAGTTCAAGGTGTTGACTACGATGAGAGTTTCTCACTCGTATCTATGCTTAAGTCTGTCCGAATCATGTTAGCAATTGCCGCATTTTATGAAATCTGGCAAATGGATAAACAAAATTGCATTCCTTAATGGATTTATTAAAGAAGAGTTGTATATGATGCAACCAGAAGGTTTTGTCAATCCTAAAGGTACTAACAAAATATGCAAGCTCCAGCGATCCATCTATGGACTGGTGCAAGCATCTCGGAGTTGGAATATACGCTTTGATAAGTTGATCAAAGCATATAGTTTTATACAGACTTGCGGTGAAGCCTGTATTTATAAGAAAGTGAGTGGGAGCACTACAGCATTTCTGATAAGTATATGTGAAAGACATATTGTTGATCGGAGATAATGTAGAATTATTCTGCAAAGCATAAAGGAATGTTTGAAAGGAGTTTTTCAAAGAAATACCTCGGTGAAGCTGCTTACATATTGAGCATCAAGATCTATAGAGATAGATCAAGACGCTTGATAAGTTTTTCAATGAGTACATACCTTGACAAGATTTTGAAGTAGTTCAAAATGGAACAGTCAAAGAAGGAGTTCTTGCCTGTGTTACAAACGTGTGAAGTTGAGTAAGACTCAAAACCCGACCACGGCAGAAGATAGAGAGAGAATGAAAGTCATTCCCTATGCCTCAGCCATAGGTTCTATAAAGTATGCCATGTCGTGTACCAGACCTATTGTATACCTTGCCCTGAGTTTGGCAAGGGAGTACAATAGTGATCTAGGAGTAGATCACTCGACATTGGTCAAAATTATCCTTAGTGGAATAAGGATATGTTTCTCGATTATGGAGGTGACAAAAGGTTCGTCGTAAAGGGTTACGTCGATGCAAGTTTTGACACTAATCCAGATGACTCTAAGTCTCAATATGGATACATATTGAAAGTGGGAGCAATTAGCTAGAGTAGCTCCATGCAGAGCATTGTTGACATAGAAATTTGCAAAATACTTATGGATCTGAATGTGGCAGACCCATTGACTAAACTTCTCTCACAAGCAAAACATGATCACACCTCAGTACTCTTTGGGTGTTAATCACATAGCGATGTGAACTAGATTATTGACTCTAGTAAACCCTTTGTGTGTTGGTCACATGTCGATGTGAACTATGGGTGTTAATCACATGGTGATGTGAACTATTGATGTTAAATCACATGGCGATGTGAACTAGATTATTGACTCTAGTGCAAGTGGGAGACTGAAGGAAATATGCCCTAGAGGCAATAATAAAGTTATTATTTATTTCCTTATATCATGATCAATGTTTATTATTCATGCTAGAATTGTATTAACCGGAAACATAATACATGTGTGAATACATAGACAAACAGAGTGTCACTAGTATGCCTCTACTTGACTACCTCGTTGATCAAAGATGGTTATGTTTCCTAACCATAGACATGAGTTGTCATTTGATTAACGGGATCACATCATTAGGAGAATGATGTGATTGACTTGACCCATTCCGTTAGCATAGCACTTGATCGTTTAGTTTGTTGCTATTGCTTTCTTCATGACTTATACATGTTCCTATGACTATGAGATTATGCAACTCCCGTTTACCGGAGGAACACTTTGTGTGCCACCAAACGTCACAACGTAACTGGGTGATTATAAAGGTGCTCTACGGGTGTCTCCGAAGGTACTTGTTGGGTTGGCGTATTTCGAGATTAGGATTTGTCACTCCGATTATCGGAGAGGTATCTCTGGGCCTCTCGGTAATGCACATCACTTAAGCATTGCAAGCATTGCAACTAATGAGTTAGTTGCAGGATGATGTATTACGGAACGAGTAAAGAGACTTGCCGGTAACGAGATTGAACTAGGTATTGAGATACCGATGGTCGAATCTCGGGCAACTAACATACCGATGACAAAGGGAACAACGTATGTTGTTATGCGGTCTGACCGATAAAGATCTTCGTAGAATATGTGGGAGCCAATATGAGCATCCAGGTTCTGCTATTGGTTATTGACCGGAGACGTGTCTCGGTCATGTCTACATTGTTCTCAAACCCGTAGGGTCCGCACGCTTAAGGTTTCGATGACAGTTATATTATGAGTTTATGAGTTTTGATGTACCGAAGGAGTTCGGAGTCCCGGATGAGATCGGGGACATGATGAGGAGTCTCAAAATGGTCGAGACGTAAAGATCGATATATTGGACGACTATATTCGGACATCGGAAAGGTTCTGAGTGATTCGGGTATTTTTTGGAGTACCGGAGAGTTACGGGAATACGTATTGGGCCTTATTGGGCCATACGGGAAAGAAGGAAAAGGGCCTCAAGGGTGGCCGCACCCCTCCCCTTAGTCTGGTCCGAATTGGACTAGGGAAAGGGGGCGCCCCCTTCCTTCCTTCTCCTTTTCCCTTCCTCTCTTCCTATTCCATATGGGAGGTGGAATCCTACTAGGACTAGGGAGTCCTAGTAGGACTCCACACTTGGCACGCCCCCTCCTAGGGCCGGCCTCCTCCTCCCTTGCTCCTTTATATACGGGTACAGGGGGCACCCCAAAGACACAACAATTGATCATTGATCTCTCAGCCGTGTGCGGTGCCCCCTTCCACCATAATCCTCGATAATATTGTAGCGGTGCTTAGGCGAAGCCCTGTGACGGTAGAACATCAAGATCGTCACCACGCCGTCGTGTTGACGGAACTCTTCCCCGACATTCTGCTGGATCGGAGTCCGGGGATCGTCATCGAGCTGAACGTGTGCTAGAACTCGGAGGTGTCGTAGTTTCGGTGCTTGATCGGTCGGGCCGTGAAGACGTACGACTACATCAACCGCGTTGTGCTAACGCTTCTGCTTCCGGTCTACGAGGGTACGTAGACAACACTCTCCCCTCTCGTTGATATGCATCACCATGATCTTGCGTGTGTGTAGGATTTTTTTTTGAAATTACTACGTTCCCCAGCAGTCTCTTCAACCTTTCGGGTGAAATTGTTGTAGACACAGTAAGTGTGAGAGTTTGAGACATAACCAAGTAGGAAACCCTCATGAGATTTAGGAGCAAATTTAGAACGATGATGCTTATGAAGAATGTAACACTTTGAGGCAAACACTCGAAAGTATCCAACTTGGGGTTTGTTATCGGCGAGGAGCTTGTATGTCGTCTTGCCGAGTAGCTTGTGAAGATACAAGCGATTTGTTGCATGACAAGCCGTCTCAACCGCTTCCGCCCAAAAGTGTTTCGGAGTCTTGTACTCATCAAGCATTGTTCTTGCCGTCTCGATAAGAGTTCGGTTCTTCCTCTCAACAACTCCATTGTGTTGAGGCGTGTACGTAGCCGACAACTCGTGTGAAATCCCTTCTTCGTCAAGAAAGGTATCCACATTTGCGTTCTTGAACTCTGTTCTGTTGTCGCTGCGAACCTTCTTGATCTTCACTTCAAATTGATTTGGGGCCTTCCTAGCGAAGTTCTTGAAGATCTTTTGGACCTGCGATTTATCATCAAGAAAGAACACCCACGTAAATCTTGAAAAATCATCGACTATTACTAGACCAAATGAGTTTCCACCGAGACTTTTGTAGGTGAAAGGATCGATATGGTTGACTAGAGGGGGGGGTGAATAGGCAACTAACAATTTTTAGCTTTTCTTTAACAATTTAAACTTTGCATCAAAGTAGGTTGTCTAGATATGCAACTAGGTGAGCAACCTATATGATGCAACAAAGATAGGAACACAAGCAAGCAAGAGATATATCACAAATAAGCTTGCACAAGTAAAGGCACGAGATAACCAAGAGTGGAGACGGTGGAGACGAGGATGTGTTACCGAAGTTCCTTCCCTTTGAGGCGAAGTACGTCTCCGTTGGAGCGGTGTGGAGGCACAATGCTCCCCAAGAAGCCCCTAGGGCCACCGTATTCTCCTCACGCCCTCACACAATGCGAGATGTCGTGATTCCACTATTGGTGCCCTTGGAGGCGGCGAGCGAACCTTTACAAACAAGGTTGGGGCAATCTCCACAACTCAATTGGAGGCTCCCAACGACACCACGAAGCTTCACCACAATGGACTGGCTCCGCGGTGACCTCAACCGTCTAGGGTGCTCAAACACCCAAGAGTAACAAGATCCATAAGGGATTAGTGGGGGGAATCAAATTTCTCTTGGTGGAAGTGTAGATCGGGGCCTTGTCAACCACTCCCGAGCAAATCAACAAGTTTGATTGGCTAGGGAGTGAGATCGGGCGAAAATGGAGCTTAGGGTTGGAAGAGGTAGTCAACTAGACGAAGAAGACACCCCTTTTATAGCTTAGGACAAAAATCCAACCGTTATCCACCTACCAGACCGCGACCAGCGGTACTACCGCCCCAGACCAGCGGTACTACCGCAGGGCCACACGGTACTTCCGCTTGCTGACAAGCGATACTACCGTGCGGACCCGCGGTACTACCGCTGCAGTCGCAACAGCTAGGGCAAACCTGTAGCACAAGAGCTGAGGGTGGTACTGCCACAGGCGCGGTACTACTGCCCCCCCCTTGCGGTACTACCGCAAGGCAGGAAACCCCTAGCCTAGGAAGAGTGCGGATACATCCGTGCCTACTTCCGCTGGTAAACGGAAGAAGCAAAAATCTGATACAATACTACCGTAGAGGAGCGGTACTACCGCCTGGCAGCTGAGCCAGGCCGAGCACGGTACTACCGCACAACGGATGCGGTACTACCGCAGTGGCGTGGATGTAAAAAATTACATCCGGCCCTACTACCGAGAAGGAGCGGTACTTGGCCTAGGGGCCGCGGTACTGTGGCTCCAGAGGAGCGGTACTACCGTGGGCACCTGCGGTACTACCGCGGGTGCCTGCGGTACTACCGCTCAACAGGGAGCAGTACTACCGCAAGCCCACCAACAGCAGTCAGGACAAGGGAAAGGAGGATCAACGGAGGATGCTCCAAAGAGCAGGGGAAAGGAGGGGACAAGGAAGAAAACGTGTACGTGATGATTCCACCCAAACCTTTCCGACGCGAACCCCCTCTTAATAGTACGGCTTTCCTACGACTCAAATCCACCAAAAAGAAACATAGAAAAGATGTTGTCTTCAACAGTCTTCGAGGGGCACCAAACCGTCTTGTGCCTAGCGATGAAACGTCTGGGAAACTCAAGGCACACGATTAGTCCGCAAAAGCATTATCATCAATCACCAAAACACCTTAGGGATAAATATGCCCTTACAATCTCCCCCTTTTTGGTGGATTGATGACAATACGGGATTTGCATAGAGGAAATAAGGTTAAGCAAACGCAAACCCCTCCTCTCTAGAATATAGACGGGCTCCCCCTAGATGTGTGCTAAATAGATGGGTGCTTTGGACTGCACGGCACACATACTAAGATCAAAATCCCCCTATATTATAGAGACAAGCCATATCTTGCAAAAGTAAGGCTAACACTAGACAAGATAGCAAATACGAGCATAACAAGTAGCACAATCATAAGCTCACTAGGATAGAATAGAGTGCATATGTCTTACACCATATGAAGGATAAGTCTCAAAGGCGCAAACTAAACCAAAGCAAACGAGGTTCAAACGACAAAGCAAACACCAAAGACGACACGACACGCAAGCACGCAAATCCCTATACTCTCTCCCCCTTTGGCATCGAGACGCCAAAAAGGCAGAGAGGACACCTACACACAAGGGGTGGCTCAGGCAGAGAAATCATCCCAATGCTCCTTGTGCTCCTCGTCAGACTCGGCGGCGGGACGGTCTCCTCGATGTCCTCCTCAGAACTAGTCCACTTGAAACCTTGCTTCGCCATCCATGCAGCCTCTGGCGTGATGGCATCCTCAGAACCGCCAGAGACATCCTCTCCAAAGAGCCTCATGACCTTCTTGTCGCGGCGGCGACTCTCCTTGGATGCCACATGAGTCCTGTACTGCCCCTTCGCATGCATGCAGAAGAGAGTCTTCATCTTGTCCTTCAACTGCTTGGCCCACAATGGCTCAGAGGAAGGTGGGGAAGACCTAGCAGCACAGTCCTCAGCAACATCCTCTGCACCAGCCTCCTCCTCACCAACAGCCCTCCTAGCAGCAGACGCCTCAGCAAGAGTAGTAGTATTGGCCCAGTTGGGCTTGACGCGGAGACTGATGGACTCATGCCGAATCCAGTCTGGAGCTAAGAACTCATCACCAAGGTACATCTTCTCCCAAGTCATGGAGATCAACAGAAACATGTATGGTCCATAGATAGGTACTGACGGTGTCCTGGACTAGGGGGTACTCAACACGTCATCTCCCGATCTGATAGATTGGGCCGAGGACCCCCGTGGCCGTATACTCATGGGCCAGTTCGGACAGCTGCCGCATACAAGGAAGATTCCACAAGACTTGGCGATCAAGACAAGGACTTCTCCCCACCGGCATATTCGGCTAGGACTCTTGTTAACCTAGGCCTCTGGTGCATTATATAAACCAGGGCCGGGCTAGTCGATAGACAACAGACAACAATCATACCATAGGCTAGCTTTTAGGGTTTGGCCTCTCTGATCACGTGGTAGATCTACTCTTGTACTACCCATATCATCAATATTAATCAAGCAGGAGTAGGGTATTATCTCCATCGAGAGGGCCCGAACCTGGGTAAAAACATCGTGTCCCTTGTCTCCTGTTACCATCCGGCCTTGACGCATAGTTTGGGACCCCCTACCCGAGATCTGCCGGTTTTGACACCGACATTGGTGCTTTCATTGAGGGTTCCGCTGTGTGATCGACAAAAGGATCGATGGCTCGCCTGCAGATCAACTGCGACTTCGGCATCTTCGTCACCAGCTCGACTGGTCACCTTGGTTCGACCAAGAATTGCGCCCCGTGTTCGGATCACCATGTCCGGACAAGGGCCTTCATCAAACATCAACTCCGATCTCTATCAAGATCACGGAGGAATCATCTATGGAGCTCGGGGGCTCAACGTCAACATTGCCCTCAAGCGACCGTGCTGTTTTTCTGGACAGCGAACTCGTATCTGCCACCACCACCTTCTTGAGTATCGCTTTGACGATCGCTTTGGTGGAATTGTGCGGAATTGAGTCTACAACAACCCTGGAAAATTTCGTCGAGTTCCGATGGAGGAATCTCTGGCAATCCACGATATACCGGAGCCCTGTCAAATCTGGACGGGAATTTGGAGGAGTTTAGGGCGTGGTGTCCAGCTTCTAGCTCGGACGTCCTTTGGAAGATCCAACTGTTGATCGGCTGCGGAATTCCTGTATCTACCACCTCTCAAAATTTCAGCTCGATCCGACCGTCCAAACTCCGGGAACCTTCCGATTAGTGCATCACTTTTCAGATCTGTTTTCTGCGCGAAAACGAATCCGACCTGAGTTCATCTTTTTTATGAACGGGATTTCGGACATCCCTTTTGAAGGAAGTTTTGTATGGGGTATTGTGTTTTGTTCCCGAACACATCCCACTAACTTTAAGATCTTTTGAACATGACTTCAACATCATGCTGGTGTCAAACCAGTCCGGCAATATTACTCCACGGCTGCCGACCCGCGCTAGACACGTCGTCACTTTAGCCGAGCTCAACTTCTTCGGATCATCATCTCGGCAAGCCGAACAAGAGTCCGGCATCGCGAAGGATAAATCATCATCAACATCGCCGCCCCACGGATTACACGGAGCGGGGCATACCGGCATCGCCGCACGGTCGCTTCATCAAGCCGGCATCGACCACGTCACGACCTGCATCGACAGGGCCGCACTATTGCTTCTTCAAGCTGGTGTCCATCATGCCGACCTACTTCGACATCTCGGCTGGACCGGGGGTTTCGTCATCTCTTCATCAACCTACTCCGGACGCTTCGGCTTCACTAGCCGACCAGCTCCGTCACGTTAGCTGGGCCGAGGGCTTTGCCTCGGCGAGTCAACCTTTACCAGCATTGACATGCCGTCGTTTTATCGCCCATCAGGCAATGGGTGTGCAGAGCGAGTCCCAATTTTGGGAATCATCTTCCTTCGGATTGCTACAACAAATAAACCAGGTGCTATTAATCCCAGTATTTTTTGCTTATTTGGATTCATTTTTCCCAAGGAATTAGTACTCTGGTTTGTCCATCATATGTACACAGGTCTATCAAATGGTGGCCGCATTAACGACAGTCGCATGGTGGTCCGGTCAGTCTCCGTACATAGTCCGGCGAATACCGCATCCGGAACTCGGACCGACCTGTGAATTCAGGCTTTGCCACGCCTTTACCGCATCACGCCGACGCCCTGCATCGACATTGACTTCGGCGCCGGGCCATATTTCTTTTATTACTCACTTTGCATAAATTATTTATTATGCAACATTTTTTTTAATTATCATTATTACTATTATCTCCGGTTTGCACTATTTTTTGTGCACAGGAAAACGATTCGGGGACTTCGGCGTCACTCTGCCGGTCTGCATTGACCGTGCTATGTCACCACTTCGTCGTGTCGAGCTCTCCGCTCCGCCACCTCGGGACCGGCTTGGGAGATGGAACCTAGCCCCGCATCAAGCTCGGACCACGTCATCAATACCGAACACATTAACCAGCTAAGTCGCTTTCATGCTCAAAGCTTTAATTTCTAACTTGTGTTCGGTTCGACCAAGCATTGTACTTTTTTGGAAAAAAGTTGCTTGTAAAAAATTTTCCTTGTCCAAACTTTGTTTGTGACACACAAATTCAAGGACCCAATTCACTTGGGGGCTTCCTTTATGAAGCTTTTCCTCTTGCATATGATTATACTTGTACGGCTTCGTTCCTTGTTCGTGTATTACGCCACAATATGCACCATATTGACTTAAGCGATTTGCAAGCTGGGTTGCCTCACTCCTGTATTTACCCCTACGTTCCCGATTGTTCGGCTAGGGAGTAAAGGGAGCACCTCTGCGATTGTCGCAATCGGGTCAACCGAGCCGGACCTTAGACTGGGTGAAGCCGAAAGCTAGCGCTCTTATAGTTTTCAATGATGGTCGGCACACAACGGAACTCATGAGTACAAAAAATCTATTGCACGAGTCTCATAATAACAATGAGCACCGAAGAAAGGTATCGGTGGGGGTACTATTTTCTTCGAAGATGCTTCTTACACTTCACGGTAATATAGCATAAGTTCCCTGAGCGCGCTTTGTCTGTTACAGCCTTATGGCCTGATTGCCTGGTTATTGGAAACACCGTCGATATTCTCGACCGATGGAGTACATAACACTTTTCGGTCCTTGACCGAAGAGGGAGAAGCTGACGGTCGGTTAAGACGCGTTTAAAGTTCGGTTGAACATAGATATGATATAAGTACTTCGGTACATGCAATCATTCTTCTACCCAAGTCACTTGGGGGATCTTAAGTTTATTTGAGCCGTTTTATAATAAGTGTTCTTCTTCTTAGTGGTTGCAAAGTTTTATTATTATTTATCACTCCTTTTTTCGACACGAGTGTGCGGTCACTAGCCGGGGAGCCTAATTTCTCTCTCAAATCCGCTAGAGTTTAGTTTGCTAAACTGGCCTGATGAGAAGTACTCCGCCCTCGGGATAGGAGGTTGAAGCCGTAGGCTGACCCGCTCAAAGTCTTGAGATAGGATGTATCATGTTAAAACACGACAGAGCACTTCTTTTTTCTAAGACAAGCTTTCGGATTGGCACCGAACACGTGATATTGTTCGGACGTCATGTTTTTATTGACGTTTCTTGGTTTTCCAAGCTTTTTGGCACTTTTAAAACTATTTGTGCTTTTCCAGCATTAGTCTCGCAGTGGAACCCCGGACACCTTTAGGGATTCGGCAAAAACATTCTCAGATATTGCTATATATGCATCGGTTTCGAATTGTGTCTTCGGTCAATAGTTGGGTTGCCCGGCTCCTGCACTTGCTTCCTACGTTCCATTTTGTTCGGCTAGGCGTGCAAAGGGAGAACCACTGTGATTGTGCTTCCAGCTCACATGGTTAAGCACCTTAGTGGAGAAAGCCGAAAACTGACTATCACAATAAGCGTAAACTGGTCAGCGATCCGATGACTATGACGGGCCATTCATAACATTGGCCGAAGTGTTTACAGCTTGACCTCGACTGTCGCCGAACACTACCGGGGGCTATTAACTGGCCTCCCAAACTAAATCCTCAATATTTTGCTCTTACATTCGAGCTGAGGTTTCATGATCATGCTTAGCATGACAACCCAAAGAAAGGAACCGATAGCGGGACTATTTTCTTTGGAATACATTTCTTCTGTTAAACAGTAATATAACATATCTCTCTGCGTACCTTTGTTTATAAAACCGTGTGGCCAGATTGCCTTGTTTGTCGTAAATCTTTGCCCTCATAAAGGCTTTATAAAGTAGGACAAACACTCCTCGGCTACTGGCCAAGGAGGTGGAAGCCGATGGTCGGTCAACAAAGTTTTGTACAATGCGGATCCGAGCATTAATGACGTAAAGTACTTGGATACATAGAGTCATTACACATAATTTGTGATTTTACTATGGATATTGATCCTTAATTCGGCCACCCGTGCCCGCATTAAGGCTCGGGGGCTACTGGGCTTTGGGCTTATTATTTACAAATATTAAAGGGGCACATCGATCCCCTGATCTGGTGTTGCCACCTGACCAGTGTCTCGGGGGCTACTGCATTGCCTGTTCAATGCAGAAAATTTTAAGTGCAATACAGTTGTCGAGGAGATTTTGATCCTCAGGTTGGTCGGCCGCACCCAACCTGAGTCTCGAGGACTAAGCACACCGCTTTTTGTGTCCCGAAGTATTCTGCCGAGTTAGGACTTGATCCTCAGGCCGATTTTGCAAATCAACCTGAGTCTCAGCGGCTACTGGGATCAGCGGTCTTACGTCATCCTTCAGGTGCATCTCGGGTTTTAGACCGATACACACCTTGAGGGCTACTGGCTATATATCTCGGCAGAGAATAAATTGCACCAATAAAAAATATTCACAAAAATCGGCTCACATTCGGGGTGGTGCACCACCTCGGAAGCAGCCCGGCATAAAGCTCGGGCGCTAGTGGCTGGCTCCATAGAGGGCATTTCCGGCATTAAGCTCGGCTAAACTCCTTCAACTTTTTTGAACCAAGGTGATATGACACCTCGGATATAGTCCGGTGTTGGAGCTCGGATACAGTCCGGCGTTGGAGCTCGGATACATAGTCCGGCGTTGGAGCTCGGATACATTCCGGCGTTAGAGCTGGGAAGCGGTCCGGCATTGGTGCTCGGCTGCAAAAGATACCTCGAATACAGTCCGGCGTTAGAGCTCGAGGACACTGCCTCCCGGGAACAACTTCAAACCCGAGGTGTGGCATAAAAATAATAAGGCATTGATAAAGGCCGGAAACTTAAAGGGGCTCCTCGGATACCCGGCGTATAAACTCGTCAAATGCATTTCGGCGATCCTCAAGATCGAAGATGAGAAGATTTGTTGAACCAGTTTTCAAGACCGACGACCGAAGATGAAGAACAGTTCAGAAGAATCGAGGAGCGTCCCTAACTTGAAGACCGGTTCAGGGGGCTACTGACGGTGTCCTGGACTAGGGGGTACTCAACACGTCATCTCCCGATCTGATAGATTGGGCCGAGGACCCCCGTGGCTATATACTCATGGGCCAGTTCGGACAGCTGCCGCATACAAGGAAGATTCCACAAGACTTGGCGATCAAGACAAGGACTTCTCCCCACCGGCATATTCGGCTAGGACTCTTGTTAACCTAGGCCTCTGGTGCATTATATAAACCAGGGCCGGGCTAGTCGATAGACAACAGACAACAATCATACCATAGGCTAGCTTTTAGGGTTTAGCCTCTCTGATCTCGTGGTAGATCTACTCTTGTACTACCCATATCATCAATATTAATCAAGCAGGAGTAGGGTATTACCTCCATCGAGAGGGCCCGAACCTGGGTAAAAACATCGTGTCCCTTGTCTCCTGTTACCATCCGGCCTTGACGCACAGTTCGGGACCCCCTACCCGAGATCCGCCGGTTTTGACACCGACAGGTACCTTGCGGGTGTACACCGCAAACCGAAGCTCACACCACATGATGTGTGAGACATCAAGTGGTTGAGTCTGAGACGAACGTGCCTCCGTGCACAGGAGCATCATGTCCACCAGATAGGAATGAACCTTGTCCTTGTCGCCAATGCGAGGGAACAGAGTGTTGCGGAAGATGTGATGCGTGATATCCAGAAAAGAGTTCAGCACCCAAGTCGACTTGCCACTGGGAAGCACCTTCTCAACATAGTACGGCTGAAGCAAGTTCTTGTTAGCAGACTCAGAATTGGCGTGGGGGCGAACACCAACGGGTGTGCGAAGCCCATCATCAGGAACTTGGAGCAGACCCATGAACTCCTTCCAGGTAGTAGACAACTGACGGCCATTTGTCATCCAGGTCATCCTCCGCTCATCCCCGGGGTGAAAGTGAACTGAGGCAAAGAACTGACAGATAAGCTCAGGATCATAGTCAAGGTGGAAAGAGATCACATGTTCAATACCGAACTGCTCCACCAAATCCAGAGCTTCTCCAAAGTAGTCACGAAACTTGTCCTTCCTCATGTGATTCATGTCTATCCACTTGACATCCACATAGGTGTTTTGCTTGTTCTTGATTACATCCAGATAAATGAGAGCCTGCTGCTTGGTCCAAAACAACTCAGTGCCTCTGAGGATAGCACGAGCATTCACATAAGGGTTGATCTTCCGGTGTTCAATGTACTCATTGAGGGGAATCTCATCCATGCCCTTAGCAGGTTCCTTTTGCTTGCTGGCAGTGGTCTTGACATTGCGCTTGGGGGCATTGGAGCCCTCTGGTGCTTCATCTTGAGGATTGCGCAGTCGCTTGGAGCTAGTGTCACGACTGGGATTGGAACGGCGAGAGCCACCACCTAAGACACAAGAGAAAGCACACACACAGAGCGAGAAGAATCAATGCAAAGACCACGGCAAAGCAAGGGAAACAGGTAGAAATCATACGGGATAAATGCCACAAGGGAGATGGGACAACGACGATAGTGCTGCCTGGTCATGCGGTACTAAAATTTTAGTACCGTTCCTAGTCGCGCTAGTACCGTGTGAGGATACGGTAGTACCATGGCTTGGAGCGGTAGTAAGACCTTAGTGCCACAGAATGTGCGGTAGTACCGCACCGAACGAGCGGTAGTACCGAATGAGCGGTAGTACCGCATCAGAGGCACGGTAGTACCGCACCGCGTCAGATACGAGCCTACTTTTGAATCTGAGCAGACGCGCGAAACCACGGCAGAACTACGGTTGATCACATCTACCACGGGACAATATATCAAGTAAAATGTCTACGCAACACTGCTCTCCTACAACCTTCTCTTGCAAAGATTTGGCCTAAAATCTCAAGAACACAAGCATCTCCCCAAAAACCTAGAGACAAGAGAACCAACAAGAAAGAGAGGGATTTGGGGAAAAACCTTAGTCCATGGCAAGAGGAAGTGATGGGGAACGATCCCACCGGTCGAAATCCAAAGAGAGCAGCCGGAGATGGAGATCCGACGAGGGACTCTGGCCCCGTTCTTGAGCGAGAGAGAGAGAGACGAAGTGGGGAAACTGACGAATGGGTATGGGGAAGTTAGAACCCCCCGTTCCCGTCCTTTATCCCCACGCACCTCCGACAGCGCGGTAGTACCGCGTATCATCGCGGTAGTACCTCTTGGGCGGAAGGACTGCACCAAAACGGTAGTACCGCTCCCCCAGGTGGTAGTACCGTGCTGGGCCGGTAGTACCGTACACTCCATGCACGGTAGTACCATGGCAGGCCGCGGTAGTACCGTGAGCTCAAGAAGAAGCACATTTCCAACACAAGAGAAAGAGTGGTCTTTGCACGGAAACTTCAAACGAACACCACACCACCCAACAAGCTCAAACACGAGGAGAAGAAGGGGCAAAAAGACAACAAGAGACGACCATGAGACACAACCTCTCCAACGAGAGGTCGGTGGCCAGAGCCACCTATGTTTGAGTCAATTGGTATGGCACCGCGAAGAATTATCCTTGGGCCCATGACCAAAACTCGTCTTTAAAGCACAAGTACCATCAACCATGGCTAATGTGAAAGACTTGATCAATTTATGCATAATGGGGGAGGGAGAGTTCATTGAGAGAACAACACTCCACCTATGTCCATGCCTACATCTAAACAAGACAACAAGTTGAGTATGGTGGGGTGTGTAAGGGTTCAAGCAATATTGCTTGAATCAATGATATTTAGCTCATGCCTTAACTCGCGAAATCTTGCTTCATCCAACGGCTTCGTGAAAATATCTGCAAGGTTATCATGAGTGTTGACATAGTTGAGCTCGATCTCCCCTCGCCTGATGTGATCCCGGATGAAGTGATACCGAATCTCAATATGCTTCGTCTTGAAGTGTTGCACCTAGTTGAGAGAAATCTTGATGGCACTTTCATTGTCACACCAAAGAGGCACTTTGTCACAAATGACACCGTAATCCTTTAAAGTTTGCCTCATCCATAAGAGTTGTGCACAACAACTACCGGCCGCTACATACTCCGCTTCGGTGGACGAGAGAGACACACAACTTTTCTTTTTGGAAGACCAACTTACCAAAGAGCAACCAAGGAATTGGCACCCTCTGGAAGTGGACTTCCTATCCACTTTGTCTCCCGCCCAATCCGAGTCCAAGTAACCTACAAGCTTGAAGTTTGCTCCTCTTGGGTACCATAAGCCAAAGTTTGGGGTATGAGCCAAATATCGAAAGATTCATTTGACCGCGACATAGTGACTTTCCTTAGGTGCGGCTTGAAACCGTGCACAAATTCCCACACTCAACATGATATCCGGTCTAGATGCACAAAGGTAAAGCAAGGAGCCAATCATGGAGCGATATACCTTTTGATCCACCGCTTTACCATTGGGATCAATGTCAAGTTGACACTTGGTGGGCATGGGAGTGGACGTCGGCTTGACATCACTTAGCTTGAATCTCTTAAGCATGTCTTGAGTGTATTTGGCTTGGTTGATGAAGGTTCCTTCTCTCCTTTGCTTCACTTCGAACCTGAGAAAGAACTTCAACTCTCCCATGGAAGACATCTCGAACTTTGAGGTCATGAGAGCGGAAAATTCCTCATTGAAAGCTTTGTTAGGGGAACCAAAGATAATATCATCAACATATAATTGACACACAAACAACTCCCCTTTGACCTTCTTAGTAAAAAGAGTGGGGTCGATTAGCCCAACTTCAAAACCACGGTCTTGTAACAACTCGGTAAGGTGGTCATACCACGCACGTGGGGCTTGTTTAAGGCCATGGAGTGCCTTATCGAGTTGATACACATGATCGAGAAAGTAGGGATCCTCGAACCCGGGGGGTTGCTTGACATAAACCAATTCATTAATAGGACCATTAAGAAAGGCACTCTTCACATCCATTTGTTGTAACTTAAAGTTATGGTGAGAAGCATATGCAATCAACATGCGAATGGATTCAAGACGAGCAACGGGAGCAAAGGTTTCACCATAGTCGATACCCTCGACTTGGGAGTAGCCTTGTGCTACCAAGTGAGCCTTGTTGCGAATGATAATCCCATGAGCATCTTTCTTGTTCTTAAATATACACTTGGTTCCAATGACATTGTGGTTCACCGTCGGCCTTGGCACCAATCTCCACACGTTGTTGTGCTCGAAGTTGTTGAGTTCTTCGTGCATGCCATTGAGCCAATCCGGATCTTCGAGCGCCTCATAGACCTTTTGGGGCTCAACACAAGAGACAAACGCGTGATGTTCACAATAGTTTGCTAATTGTCTATGAGTGCTTACCCCCTTTCTTAAGCTTCCAAGCACATTTGTCATGAGATGATCCTTGGTGGAGAGCTTGGAAGCAACCTTGGCGGCACGACGCTCCAATTCCTCCTCGGGTGTGAGACGAGGAGTGGTCACTTGATCATCTTGAGCGTCATCTTGAGCTTGTTCTCGTTCTCGTGGAAGCTCTTGATCTTGAACTTGCTCGGAGGAGGGAACTTGACCTTGGGCATCACTTGATGTTACAACACCATCTTGAGATTGATCTTGCCCTTGGTCTTGTTCATGAGGTTGAGGGCCCTCACTTTGTTCTTCGGAAGCGTGTGGGTCTTGGGTTGGTGAAGGTTCCACTTGAGTAGAACATTGTCCTTCTCCTTCGGCCACAAGGGGTTCCTCAATGGGTAGGATAAGACCAACACCCATTCTTCTTATGGCTTGAGGAGGAATTTCATCACCTACATCACAAGTACCACTTTGCTCCACTTGGGAGCCGCTGTTCTCATCAAACTCCACGTTACACGTTTCCTCAATAAGTCCCGTGAACTTATTGAGAACACGGTAAGCATGAGAGTTTGTAGCATAACCAACAAATATGCCCTCATGAGCTCTAGCCTCAAATTTAGACAAACAGACACCTTTCTTGAGAATGAAACACTTACACCCGAACACCCAGAAGTACTTGAGGTTGGGCTTGTTACCGTTGAGTATCTCATATGGAGTCTTGTTCAAGCCTTTGCGGAGGTAGAGCCGATTAGATGCATGGCACGTGGTGTTGATGTCTTCGGCCCAAAAGTTGTAGGGAGACTTGAACTCCGCCATCATGGTCCTTGCCGCATCCATCAACGTCCGGTTCTTCCACTCCGCTACACCATTTTGTTGAGGGGTATAAGGTGTGGAATATTGATGCTTGATTCCCCCATCACTCAAAAACTCATCCAAGGTGTAGTTCTTGAAATCGGAGCCGTTGTCACTTCTTATTGTCAAGATCTTTGTATTATGCTGTCGTTGAGCTTCATTTGCAAAGTCGATGACGGTTTGTTGGGTCTCACTCTTCCTCTTGAAGAAATATACCCAAGTGTATCTTGAATAGTCATCTACAATCACCAAGCAATACTTTCTACCCCCAAGACTATCAAAGGATGGAGGTCCAAAGAGATCCAAGTGAAGGAGCTCCAGGGCCTCTTCGAATAGATGATAGTCTTGGGAGGGTGAGCCTTCTCATGTAGCTTTCCTTCGATGCAAGCACTGCAAGCACGATCTTTGGCAAAACTAACACTTGTTAGTCCACGGACATGGTCCCCCTTGAGAAGACTTTGCAAAGATCTTATATTGACGTGGGCTAAACGGCGATGCCAAAGCCATCCCACGTCAACTTTAGCCATTAGGCATGTCGTGATCTTAGTGGGTCGCTCCAAAAAGTTAATCACATAGAGACCGTTCTCGACATGCCCAACAAAGGCTACTTTAAGAGTCTTGCTCCACAAGAGGGCCACGGAATCAATATCAAAGAAAGTGGCAAAGTCCATGAGTGCTAGTTGACAAACGGAAAGTAAATTGTATGCAAGGGACTCAACAAGCATGACCTTCTCGATCGTAAGATCATGAGAAATGACAACTTTGCCAAGTCCCAATACCTTAGAAGACGAGGCATCACCCCACTCAACATTGGTGGGCATGGATGGAATCTTTTGCACGTCCACCACCAAGTCCTTGCTTCCGGTCATATGATTAGTAGCTCCACTATCGAGCAACCATGATCCCCCACCGGAAGCAAACACCTACAAGAGATCAATGCTTGGTTTTAGGTACCCATTTTGTAATGGGTCCTTTGATGTTAGTAACAAGGGTCTTAGGAACCCAAATAGACCATTCAATGTACTCATAAGGAGAACCAACAAATTTGGCATAAAGATGCCCATCACTAGCGCGGCACAACACGTAAGAAGGGTTAAAGTCCCCGGCTTTGTTGGGAAGGGGAGCGTTTCCCTTCTTGGCACCTATACCCCTCATGGAGTTTTTCTCCTTCTCCTTAGTAGCACCCTCACCCTCCTTCACAAAGGTTTGCATGAGAGGAGGAGGTCATTTGGCCTTGTCATTCTTCTTCTTGTTCTTGGACTTGGGCACGTACCCAATCCCTTCCTTGGCCACAACTCCCTTTTGGTTGGTCAAGAGGTCGTTGAGGTTCTTCTCGCCTTGTATGCAAGACGCAAGACCTTTCTCAAGTTGCACCTTTAGCTTAGCGTTCTCCTCAACAAGATGCACATGCTCACAACACGGGTTAGTAGCATTTGCATTATCAATTAACATCATACGAGGAAAAGTGGCTTTTTTCCTTGGTTAGCTTTACTTGAAGTTGATCATGAGACTCTTTGAGGCTAGCGTGAGCACCCTTCAAGACCTTGTGAGCCTTGTCAAGTAGATCAAACTCCTCTTTGATTCTAGTAAGATCAACCTCAAGTTCGGCCTTCTCGGAGTTTAGCACACGAGAAACAATGAGAGCATGATTAAAATCTTTCTTTAACTTAGCATGATCAACGTTGTGTGACTCCTCAAGAGCCAAACGAAGACCACGCTCTTCCTCAAGAGCATTGTAAAGATCCGAGATCTCATCGGCATAGTCACGACTATGCCCCTCCATCTTGGAGATAGTATCTTCATGATACTCGATCATGTCATTGGCTTCACCGAGTTGTTCCAAGAGAGCAATAAAATGCTTCTTGGATTTACCCTTGAGTTTACCCATAAACGACTCAAGCTCATTTTCCTCCACATTAGATCCCCCACATTCATCAATGCAATCCATCAAGGAAGGATTATTAATGATGGTAGTTTTGATGTTGGGAGTTACCTTGTTGGTGGCTTTAGCCATGAGACACTTGGCGGTGATGTTCTCATTGGGTGAGTCGAAGAGAGATACTCGTGGAGTTTTTGCAATGGCAACGGATGCCATGGCCACCGACTCACCATCTTCATCATCATCATCATCCTCATGGTACTCTTCTTGAACCACCAACGCCTTGCGAGGGATTTTCTTGGTGAAGTTGTTCTTGTTGGGGAAAGACTTGGCTTTGTCCTTTCGAATGAGCTTGCCACCATTGTATTCCCTCTTCTCATACGGGCACTCCGCAACAAAGTGACTCACATTGCCACAATTGTAGCAAGTCCTTGCACGTTGCTTGCTCTTCGTGCCACTTGGGTTGTTCTTGTTGAAGTTTGGCCTTGAGTTTTTCTTACTCCAAAATTGCCTTGAAGCAAGTGCCATGTGTTCATGATAGGCATACTTTGTATCTTCGGGGTTGATTTCCTCTTCTTCCTCTTATTCTTCCTCTTCACTGCAAACCTTGGCCTTTAATGCAAGGTTGGGCTTCTTTGCCCTTTGAGAGCGAAGCACCACATTGTCGGCGGTCTTGTCCAAGATTTTCATAGCCACAAACTCATCCAACACTTCACTTGAGGTCAAAGTGTGGAAGTCCGACCTTTGACAAATGATGGAGGACATGGCCTTGTGGTAAGGCATCATTGCCTTGAGGAATTTGCGCTTGATCCAATTGTCATCCGTGTCCTTGCTCCCGTGATCTCGGAGTGAGACCGCGAGTTTGGTTACTCTCCTATAAAGCTCACGGGGTTCTTCATCTTCTTTCATAGCAAACTCATCGGCTTCATCTTGCACTACTTCATAGTTGGAGCGTTGAATGCTCGCGCTTCCCCGGTAGAGAGAGACAACACAAAGCCATGCATCTTTGGCCAAGGCGAAGGGCCGAAGATGAGGAAGATCTTCGGGTGGAATTGCATCTTGTATGATGAAGAGAGCATTCTCATTGAATTGATTATCCGCGGCTTCTCGAGGAGTGAAGTTGCTTGGATTGTGCGGATGAAAACCTTCTTCAATGATTCTCCAAAGATTAGTGTTCACATGATTTAAATGACGCTTAAAGCGATAAACCCAAGAATCAAAGTCCTCATTTTTCACAATCTTAGGGGGAGGACTGGCATGATTCAAATGAGTGGAAGGAACCGGTCCACCATAAACAAGTGGTGGTTCCACATGAGCAAAGATGCCGGTGCCATTTTTACCACTAGAAGAAGGAGCCTTTTCACTACTAGCTTCCCCCTTGTCGGAGATAGCGTCCGTCACCTTGTCAGTGGGATCACCCACTTTCAACGGTGCGGTGGATAGTTTAAGCCCTTCAAGGAATTTAGTAAACATGCTTTCAACCTTGGTCGTCATGGAGGTTTTCAATGTCTCCAAGGCCACATTGAACTCCTCACGAGAGACCGAGGTTCCCCCATCGCCCGTAGACGAGATCGGATTCACACCGGAGTGTTCCTCCACACCGTCTACAGTATCAACCATACTCTTCGGACGGTAAAGTCCTTAACAAAGAGACGAGGCTCTGATACCAATTGAAATGATCGATATGGTTGACTAGAGGGGGGTGAATAGGCAACTAACATTGTTTAGCTTTTCTTTAACAATTTAAACTTTGCATCAAAGTAGGTTGTCTAGATATGCAACTAGGTGAGCAACCTATATGATGCAACAAAGATAGGAACACAAGCAAGCAAGAGATATATCACAAATAAGCTTGCACAAGTAAAGGCACAAGATAACCAAGAGTGGAGCCGGTGGAGACGAGGATGTGTTACCGAAGTTCCTTCCCTTTGAGGGGAAGTACGTCTCCGTTGGAGCGGTGTGGAGGCACAATGCTCCCCAAGAAGCCACTAGGGCCACCGTACTCTCCTCACGCCCTCACACAATGCGATATGCCGTGATTCCACTATTGGTGCCCTTGGAGGCGGCGACCGAACCTTTACAAACAAGGTTGGGGCAATCTCCACAACTCAATTGGAGGCTCCCAATGACACCATGAAGCTTCACCACAATGGACTATGACTCCGCGTTGACCTCCACCATCTAGGGTGCTCAAACACCCAAGAGTAACAAGATCTGCAAGGGATTGGTGGGGGGAATCAAATTTCTCTTGGTGGAAGTGTAGATCAGGGCCTTCTCAACCACTCCCGAGCAAATCAACAAGTTTGATTGGCTAGGGAGTGAGATTGGGCGAAAATGGAGCTTAGAGCAACAATGGAGCTTAGGGTTGGAAGAGGTAGTAACTAGAGGAAGAAGACACCCCTTTTATAGCTTAGGACAAAAATCCAACCGTTATCCATCTACCAGCCCGCGACCAACTGTACTACCACCCCAGACCAGCGATACTACCACAGGGCCACACGGTACTTCCGCTTGCTGACAAGCGGTACTACCGCAAGGCCATGCGGTACTACCGTGCGAACTCGCGGTACTACCGCTGTAGTCGCAGCAGCTAGGGCAGACCTGTAGCACAAGAGCTGAGGGCGGTACTGCCGCAGGCGCGGTACTACCGCTCCCCCTTGTGGTACTACCACAAGGCAGGAAACCCCTAGCCTGGGAAGAGCGCGAATACATCCATGCCTACTTCCGCTGGTAAACGGAAGAAGCAAACATCCGACACAGTACTACCGCAGAGGAGCGGTACTACCGCGGGTGCCTGCAGTACTACCGCTCAACAGGGAGCAGTACTACCGCAAGCCCACCAACAGCAGTCAGGACAAGGGAAAGGAGGATCAACGGAGGATGCTCCAAAGAGCAGGGGAAAGGAGGGGACAAGGAAGAAAACGTGTACGTGATGATTCCACCCAAACCTTTCCGACGCGAACCCCCTCTTAATAGTACGGCTTTCCTACGACTCAAATCCACCAAAAAGAAACGTAGAAAAGACGTCGTCTTCAACAGTCTTCGAGGGGCACCAACCCGTCTTGTGCCTAGCGATGAAATGTCTGGGAAACTCAAGGCACACGATTAGTCCGCAAAAGCATTGTCATCAATCATCAAAACACCTTAGGGATAAATATGCCCTTACAGTAGGCATTGGGACCAAAGAGATCCATATGAAGTAGCTCGAGCGGTCTCCTCGTGGTCATGATGTTCTTCACGGGATGACTTCCTCCGACTTGTTTTCCTGCTTGACAAGCACTGCGCAATCTATCCTTGTCAAATATAACATCTTTTACTCCAAGGATGTGATCACCTTTAATAAGGTTATCAAGATTTCGCATGCCCACATGACCTAACCTTCTATACCACAACCATCCTTTCGAGGATTTAGCAATTAGGCAAGTTATAGGTTGAGCCTTTCTAGTAAAATCAACAATACAAAAATCACCTCTATGTATACCGGTAAAGACCATTTTATGATTATCTCTATGAAACACTTGGCAATCTACTTCAGTAAATAGGACACTGAAACCAAAGTCAGCAAGTCTAGATACGGAAAGTAAGTTGTAGCCAAGAGATTCAACGAGCATAACATTTTGTATAGAGCTATCATGTGAGATGGCCACCTTACCAAGGCCAACCACCTTACCCTTTGAGTTATCACCAAAAGTGACATACTTCCGAGGGCCGTCGTTTTCAGCAAGCTCACGAAACATATCTTTGTCTCCGGTCATATGATCAGTGCACCCACTATCAAGGACTCATTCCTTTCCTCGGGCCGTGTAGCCACGAAGATTAGCCATAAGACCAAAGTGTCACATAGACTCATCGAGATCAAGGTCACTATCATCATCCTCATCATAGTACCCATGTTCAACATCGTCTTGTGATGGATCAATTCCAAGAGAGGGCAATTCATTAGATAAATGGTCATCACAATAGTCATCTTTATGAATTCTAATGGCTTCGGAGATGATATTGCTAATGATTCCAACATCTTCTTTGGCACTCGTAAGATTAGTAAGCTCAAATAGACAATCACCAAATTTGGGATCATTGGAACTCATGTTACTCAAAGCAATAGATTTATAAAGAATTTCATCCAAGTTTTGCAAGGAATAGTTTGGAAATCGTTTCTCAAGAAATCTCCATATGGTGTAGGCACAATCAAGAGCAGGTAAGCTAGCAAGCAAGTTTCTAAGAAAACCTCTAGTGATTAAATTGACACTTCTAAGATTACAGATCATGTCAATAGACTCATCAAGGGTAGGATGCAAAGGATCAACATGAGGTGCACAAGGGCTAGTAATGTACTTGTTCAAATTATATTCATTGAAAATCTCAAGCATCTCAATTTTCCACTCATGAAAGTACTCTCCATCAAGAATAGGTACTCTAGTCTAAGACTCCCCAACATAGACTCACCCATCTTCCTCCAACGGTGTTTAAACCAAAGCAATGGAGACCAATGCTCTGATACCAATTGAAAGGATCGAGGAAAGGTGTCCAGAGGGGGGTGAATAGACTCCTAACAAAGAAAAGTTGCAGTTTTTATTTTCTTCAAGTTAAGGTAGAGTTTTAGCACAAGTTTAAACAGTCACAATACATTCAAGCAAGCATGGCAAGAGTATATGAGCAGCGGAAAGTAAAGCATGAAATTTGCAGGAATGTGAAGGGATGGGATTGGAGTGTGCAAACGCAATTAGAGACACGGAGATTTTTGGCGTGGTTCTGATAGGTGGTGCTATCGTACATCCATGTTGATGGAGACTTCAACCCACGAAGGGTAACGGTTGCGCGAGTCCACGGAGGTCTCCACCCATGAAGGGTCCACGAAGAAGCAACCTTGTTTATCCACCATGGCCATCGCGCACGAAGGACTTGCATCACTAGGGTAGATCTTCACGAAGTAGGCGATATCCTTGCCCGTACAAACTCATTGGTTCAACTCCACAATCTTGACGAAGGCTCCCAAGTGACACCTAACCAATCTAGGAGACACCACTCTCCAAAAGGTAATAGACGGTGTGTTGATGATGAACTCCTTGCTCTTGTGCTTAAAATGATAGTCTCCCCAACACTCAACTCTCTCTCACAGATTTGGATTTGGTGGAGAGATGATTTGAGTGGAAAGAAACTTGGAGAAGGCTAGAGATCAAGATTCATATGGTTGGAATGGAATATCTTGACCTCAACACATGAGTAGGTGGTTCTCTCTCAAAAAATGTATGATGAAAGTGTAGGCATGTTCTGATGGCTCTCTCCACTAATGAAGAGTGGGTGGAGGGGTATTTATAGCCTTCACACAAAATCCAACCGTTACACACACATCACCAAACTCGGTGGGACCGAATCAAAAAACTCGGTCAGACCGATTTAGTTTAAAATGTGACCGTTAGGCATTTCGGTGGGACCGATATGATCAACTCGGTGGGACCGATGTGCTAGGGTTAGTGTAAAACCTCATCTCGATTTGACCAATTATGCAAACTCGGTGGGACCGATTTTGGCAATAAGCTAACCAAAGAGTTAGTCAGGCAAACTCGGTGGGACCGAAATTATTGCAATAGGTAATAGATAGTTTGCAAGCCCATCTCGGTGAGACCGAGATCCCATCGGTGAGACCGAGTTGATTAGGGTTTGTGGCAGTGGCTATGTCAAGTGAACTCGGTGGCGCCGGATAGAAAGTTTCGGTGGGGCCGAGTTTGACTTTTTGGTTTGGGACATATGTGGATGTGAGAAAGTGGTTCAGGGTTTTGGAGCATATCACTAAGCATTTTGAGCAAGCAAGCCATTAAGCAACACCTCATCCCCTTTTAATAGTATTGGCTTTCCTATGGACTCAATGTGATCTTGGATCACTAAAAGTAAAATGTAGAGTCTTGAGCTTTTGAGCTTGAGCCAATCCTTTGTCCTTAGCATCTTGAAAGGGTTCCATATCCTCTTGTCCACGCCACTCCATCTGTTGAACTTGTCTGAAATAAACTAGATGAAGACATTAGTCCAACAAGAGATATGTTGACATTAATTACCAAAACCACCCAGGGAGCACTTGTGCTTTCAGACGGTGTGGGGGCCTGCCGCCATGATGATTAAGGTGGCAGTCCTCGTGCTCTTCTCGCATCACAGCAACACCCTGCATGATTGTTCTGTTGGAAATATGCCCTAGAGGCAATAATAAAATGGTTATTATTATATTTCTTTGTTCATGATAATTGTCTATTGTTCATGCTATAATTGTGTTATCCGGAAATCGTAATACATGTGTGAATACATAGACCACAACACGTCCCTAGTGAGCCTCTAGTTGACTAGCTCGTTGATCAAAGGATAGTCATGGTTTCCTCACTATGGACATTGGATGTCATTGATAACGGGATCACATCATTAGGAGAATGATGTGATGGACAAGACCCAATCCTAAGCATAGCTCAAAGATCATGTAATTCGTTTGCTGTCGCTTTTCCGAATGTCAAGTATCATTTCCTTAGACCATGAGATTGTGCAACTCCCGGATACCGTAGGAGTGCTTTGGGTGTGCCAAACGTCACGACGTAACTGGGTGACTATAAAGGTACACTACAGGTATCTCCGAAAGTGTCTGTTGGGTTGGCACGAATCGAGACTGGGATTTGTCACTCCGTATGACGGAGAGGTATCTCTGGGCCCACTCGGTAATGCATCATCATAATGAGCTCAATGTGACCAAGTGGTTGATCATGGGATCATGCATTACGGTACAAGTAAAGTGACTTGCCGGTAACGAGATTGAATGAGGTATTGGGATACCGACGATCGAGTCTCGGGCAAGTAACGTACCGATTGACAAAGGGAATTGTATGCGGATTGATTGAATCCTCGACATCGTGGTTCATCCGATGAGATCATCGTGGAGCATGTGGGAGCCAACATGGGTATCCAAATCCCGCTGTTAGTTATTGACCGGAGAGTCGTCTCGGTCATGTCTGCATGTCTCCCGAACCCGTAGGGTCTACACACTTAAGGTTCGGTGACGCTAGGGTTGTTGAGATATTAGTATACGGTAACCCGAAAGTTGTTCGGAGTCCCGGATGAGATCCCAGACGTCACGAGGAGTTCCGGAATGGTCCGGAGGTGAAGATTTATATATAGGAAGTCAAGTTTCGGCCATCGGGAAAGTTTCGGGGGTAATCGGTATTGTACCAGGACCACCGGAAGGGTCCCGGGGGTCCACCGGGTGGGACCACCTATCCCGGAGGGCCCCATGGGCTGAAGTGGGAGGGGAACCAGCCCCTAGTGGGCTGGTGCGCCCCCCTTGGGCCTCCCCCTGCGCCTAGGGTTGGAAACCCTAGGGGTGGGGGGGCGCCACCCTTGCCTTGGGGGGCAAGGCACCCCCATGGCCGTCGCCCCTCCTAGGAGATTGGATCTCCTAGGGCCGGCGCCCCCCCTAGGGACCCTATATATAGTGGGGGGGAGGGAGGGCAGCTGCACCCAAGCCCCTGGCCTCTCCCTCTCCCACCCGTAACACTCCTCCGTCTCCCTGCGCTTGGCGAAGCCCTGCCGAGATCACCGTTGCTTCCACCACCACGCCGTCGTGCTGCTGGATCTTCATCAACCTCTCCTTCCCCCTTGCTGGATCAAGAAGGAGGAGACGTCTTCCCAACTGTACGTGTGTTGAACACGGAGGTGCCGTCCGTTCGGCACTAGGTCATCGGTGATTTGGATCACGTCGAGTACGACTCCATCAACCCCGTTCTCTTGAACGCTTCCACACGCGATCTACAAGGGTATGTAGATGCACTCCTCTCTCCCTCGTTGCTAGATGACTCCATAGATTGATCTTGGTGATGCGTAGAAAATTTTAAAATTCTGCTACGTTCCCCAACAGTGGCATCATGAGCTAGGTCTATGCGTAGTTACTATGCACGAGTAGAACACAAAGCAGTTGTGGGCGTCGATATTGTCAATTTGCTTGCCGTTACTAGTCTTATCTTGATTCGGCGGCATCATGGGATGAAGCGGCCCGGACCGACCTTACACGTACGCTTACGTGAGACTGGTTCCACCAACTGACATGCACTAGTTGCATAAGGTGGCTGGCGGGTGTCTGTCTCTCCCACTTTAGTCGGATCGGATTCGATGAACAGGGTCCTTATGAAGGGTAAATAGAAATTGGCAATTCACGTTGTGGTTTTGGCGTAGGTAAGAAACGTTCTTGCTAGAAACCTATAGCAGCCACGTAAAAACTTGCAACAACAATTAGAGGACGTCTAAATTGTTTTTGCAGCAAGTGTTTTGTGATGTGATATGGCCAAAGGATGTGATGAATGATATATGTGATGTATGAGATGATCATGTTCTTGTAATAGGAATCACAACTTGCATGTCGATGAGTATGACAACCGGCAGGAGCCATAGGAGTTGTCTTTATTTATTTATGACCTGCGTGTCAACATAAACATCATGTAATTACTTTACTTTATTGCTAAAGCGTTAGCCATAGTAGTAGAAGTAATAGATGACGAGACAACTTCAAGAAGACACGATGATGGAGATCATGATGATGGAGATCATGGTGTCATGCCGGTGACAACGATGATCATGGAGCCCCGAAGATGGAGATCAAAAGGAGCAAATGATATTGGCCATATCATGTCACCATTTGATTGCATGTGATGTTTATCATGTTTTACATCTTATTTGCTTAGAACGACGGTAGCTTAAATAAGATGATCCCTCGTAATAATTTCAAGAAAGCGTTCCCCCTAACTGTGCACCGTTGTGAAGGTTCGTTGTTTCGAAGCACCACGTGATGATCGGGTGTGATAGATTCTAACGCTCGAATACAACGGGTGTAAGCCAGATTTACACATGCAATACACTTAGGTTGACTTGACGAGCCTAGCATGTACAAACATGGCCTCAGAACACGGAAGACCAAAAGGTCGAGCATGAGTCATATAGAAGATACGATCAACATGAAGATGTTCACCGATGTTGGCTAGTCCGTCTCACGTGATGATCGGACACGGCCTAGTTAACTCGGATCATGTTTCACTTAGATGACTGGAGGGATGTCTATCTGAGTGGGAATTCATTGAGTAATTTGATTAGATGAACTTAATTATCATGAACTTAGTCTAAAATCTTTACAATATGTCTTGTAGATCAAATGGCCCACGTTGTCCTCAACTTCAACGCGTTCCTAGAGAAAACCAAGCTGAAAGATGATGGCAGCAACTATACGGACTGGGTCCGGAACCTGAGGATCATCCTCATAGTTGCCAAGAAAGATTATGTCCTAGAAGCACCGCTAGGTGACGCACCTGTCCCAGAGAACCAAGACGTTATGAACGCTTGGCAGTCACGTACTGATGATTACTCCCTCATTCAGTGCGGCATGCTTTACAGCTTAGAACCGGGGCTCCAAAAGCGTTTTGAGAGACACAGAGCATATGAGATGTTCGAAGAGCTGAAAATGGGTTTTCAAGCTCATGCCCGGGTCGATAGATATGAAGTCTCTGACAAGTTCTTCAGCTGTAAGATGGAGGAAAATAGTTCTGTCAGTAAGCACATAGTCAAAATGTCTAGGTTGCATAACCACTTGACTCAGCTGGGAGTTAATCTCCCGGATGACGCGGTCATTGACAGAATCCTTCAGTCGCTTCCACCAAGCTACAAGAGCTTTGTGATGGAAAAGACCATTCCTGAGGTATATTCAATGCTGAAATCAGCAGAGGTGGAAATCAAAAAGGAACATCAAGTGTTGATGGTGAATAAAACCACTAAGTTCAAGAAAGGCAAGGGTAAGAAGAACTTCAAGAAGGACGGCAAGGGAGTTGCCGCGCCCGGTAAGCAAACTGCCGGGAAGAAGCCAAAGAATGGACCCAAGCCCGAAACTGAGTGTTTTTATTGCAAGGGAAGTGGTCACTGGAAGCGGAACTGCCCCAAATACTTAGCGGACAAGAAGGCCGGCAACACTAAAGGTATATGTGATATACATGTAATTGATGTGTACCTTACCAGTACTCGTAGTAGCTCCTGGGTATTTGATACCGGTGCGGCTGCTCACATTTGTAACTCAAAGCAGGAGCTGCGGAATAAGCGGAGACTGGCGAAGGACGAGGTGACGATGCGCGTCGGGAATGGTTCCAAGGTCGATGTGATCGCCGTCGGCACGCTGCCTCTACATTTACCTACGGGATTAGTTTTAAACCGCAATAATTGTTATTTAGTGCCAGCTTTGAGCATGAACATTATATCAGGATCTCGTTTAATTCGAGATGGCTACTCATTTAAATCCGAGAATAATGGTTGTTCTATTTATATGAGAGATATGTTTTATGGTCATGCTCCGATGGTGAATGGTTTATTCTTAATGAATCTCGAGCGTAATGCTACACATATTCATAGTGTGAATACCAAAAGATGTAAGGTTGATAATGATAGTCCCACATACTTGTGGCATTGCCGCCTTGGTCACATAGGTGTCAAACGCATGAAGAAGCTCCATGCAGATGGACTTTTAGAGTCTCTTGATTACGAATCATTTGACACGTGCGAACCATGCCTCATGGGAAAAATGACCAAGACTCCGTTCTCAGGAACAATGGAGCGAGCAACCAACTTATTGGAAATCATACATACTGATGTGTGTGGTCCAATGAGTGTTGAGGCTCGCGGTGGCTATCGTTATGTTCTCACCCTCACTGATGACTTGAGTAGATATGGGTATGTCTACTTAATGAAACACAAGTCTGAGACCTTTGAAAAGTTCAAAGAATTTCAGAGTGAGGTTGAGAATCAACGTGACAAGAAAATCAAGTTCTTGCGATCAGATGGCGCGGGAGAATACTTGAGTCATGAATTTGGCACACACTTAAGAAAATGTGGAATAGTTTCACAACTCACGCCGCCTAGAACACCTCAGCGTAATGGTGTGTCCGAACGTCGTAATCGCACTCTATTGGATATGGTGCGATCTATGATGTCTCTTACCAATTTACCGCTTTCATTTTGGGGCTATGCTTTAGAGACTGCCGCATTCACTTTAAATAGGGCTCCGTCAAAATCCGTTGAGATGACACCGTATGAATTATGGTTTGGGAAGAAACCTAAGCTGTCATTTCTAAAAGTTTGGGGATGTGATGCTTATGTCAAGAAACTTCAACCTGAAAAGCTCGAACCCAAATTAGAAAAATGCGTCTTCATAGGATACCCTAAAGAAACTATTGGGTATACCTTCTACCTCAGATCCGAAGGCAAGATCTTTGTTGCCAAGAATGGGTCCTTTCCAGAGAAAGAGTTTCTCTCGAAAGAAATAAGTGGGAGGAAAGTAGAACTTGATGAGGTATTACCTCTTGAACCGGTAAGTGGCGCAGCTCAAGAAAATGTTCCTGAGGTGCCTACACCGACTAGAGAGGAAGTTAATGATGATGATCATGAAACTTCACATCAAGTTGCTACTGAACTTCGTAGGTCCACAAGGACACGTTCCGCACCAGAGTGGTACGACAACCCTGTCTTGGAAATCATGTTGTTAGATAACGGTGAACCTTCGAACTATGAAGAAGCGATGGCGGGCCCGGATTCCGACAAATGGCTGGAAGCCATGAAATCCGAGATAGGATCCATGTATGAAAATGAAGTATGGACTTTGACTGACTTGCCCGTTGATCGGCGAGCCATAGAAAATAAATGGATCTTTAAGAAGAAGACAGACGCGGATGGTAACGTAACCATCTATAAAGCTCGGCTTGTCACTAAGGGTTATCGACAAGTTCAAGGGGTTGACTACGATGAGGCTTTCTCACCCGTAGCAAAGCTGAAGTCCGTCCGAATCATGTTAGCAATTGCCGCATTCTATGATTATGCAATATGGCAAATGGACGTCAAAACGGCATTCCTTAATGGTTTCCTTAAGGAAGAATTGTATATGATGCAGCCGGAAGGTTTTGTCGATCCTAAGAATGCTGACAAGGTGTGCAAGCTCCAACGCTCGATTTACGGCTGGTGCAAGCATCTCGGAGTTGGAACATTCGTTTTGATGAGATGATCAAAGCATTTGGGTTTACGCAGACTTATGGAGAAGCCTGCATTTACAAGAAAGTGAGTGGGAGCTTTGTAGCATTTCTCATATTGTATGTGGATGACATACTGTTGATGGGAAATGATATAGAATTCTTGGAAAGCATAAAGGCCTACTTGAACAAGTGTTTTTCAATGAAGGACCTTGGAGAAGCTGCTTATATATTAGGCATCAAGATCTATAGAGATAGATCGAGACGCCTCATTGGTCTTTCAAAGAGTACGTACCTTGACAAGATATTGAAGAAGTTCAAGATGGATCAGTCAAAGAAGGGGTTCTTGCCTGTATTGCAAGGTATGAGTGTTGGGTTTCGTAGTAATTTCAAAAAAATTCCTACGCACACGCAAGATCATGGTGATGCATAGCAACGAGAGGGGAGAGTGTTGTCTACGTACCCACGCAGACCGACTGCGGAAGCGTTGACACAACGTAGAGGAAGTATCGTACGTCTTCACGATCCAACCGATCAAGCACCGAAACTACGGCACCTCCGAGTTCGAGCACACGTTCAGCTCGATGACGATCCCCGGACTCCGATCCAGCAAAGTGTCAGGGAAGAGTTCCGTCAGCACGACGGCGTGGTGACGCTCTTGATGTACTACAGCAGCAGGGCTTCGCCTAAACTCCGCTACAGTATTATCGAGGACTATGGTGGCTGGGGGCGCCGCACACGGCTAAGGAATAGATCACGTGGATCAACTTGTGTGTTCTTTGGGGTGCCCTGCCTCTTTATATAAAGGACTAGAGGGGGGAGGCTGGCCGGCCAAGGGAGGGCGCGCCAGGAGAGTCCTACTCCCTCTGGGAGTAGCCCCCCCCAATCCTAGTTGGAATAGGATTCCTTGAGGGGGGAAAGAGAGAGAGGGGGCCGGCCACCTCTCCTAGTCCTAATAGGACTAGGGGAAGGGGGGAGGCGCACAGCCACCTTGGGCTGTCCCTTTCTCCTTTCCACTAAAGCCCACTAAGGCCCATATAGCTCCCGGGGGGTTCCGGTAACCTCCCGGTACTCCGGTAAAATCCCGATTTCACCCGGAACACTTCCGATATCCAAACATAGGCTTCCAATATATCAATCTTTAATGTCTCGACCATTTTCGAGACTCCTCGTCATGTCCGTGATCACATCCGGGACTCGAACACCTTTCGGTACATCAAAATGCATAAACTCATAATATAACTATCATCGTAACCTTAAGCGTGCGGAACCCTAACGGGTTTCGAACAATGTAGACATGACCGAGACATGTCTTCGTCAAATAACCAAATAGCGGGACCTGGATTGCCCATATTGGCTCCTACATATTCTAACGAAGATCTTTATCGTCAAGACCCGCATAACAACATACGTTGTTCCCTTTGTCATCGGTATGTTACTTGCCCGAAGATTCGATCCGTCGGTATCAATCTAGTTCAATCTCGTTACCGGCAAGTCTCTTTACTCGTTCCGTAATACATCATCTCACAACTAACTTATTAGTTGCAATGCTTGCAAGGCTTATGTGATGTGCATTACCGAGAGGGCCCAGAGATACCTCTCCGACAATCGGAGTGACAAATCCTAATCTCGAAATACGCCAACCCGACATCTACCTTTGGAGACACCTGTAATGCTCCTTTATAATCACCCAGTTACGTTGTGACGTTTGGTTGCACCCAAAGTGTTCCTCCGGCAAACGGGAGTTGCATAATCTCATAGTCATAGGAACATGTATAAGTCATGAAGAAAGCAATAGCAACATACTAAACGATCGGGTGCTAAGCTAATGGAATGGGTCATGTCAATCAGATCATTCAACTAATGATGTGATCCCGTTAATCAAATAACAACTCTTTGTCATGGTTAGGAAACATAACCATCTTTGATTAACGAGCTAGTCAAGTAGAGGCATACTAGTGACACTCTGTTTGTCTATGTATTCACACATGTATTATGTTTCCGGTTAATACAATTCTAGCATGAATAATAAACATTTATCATGATATAAGGAAATAAATAATAACTTTATTATTGCCTCTAGGGCATATTTCCTTCAGTCTCCCACTTGCACTAGAGTCAATAATCTAGATTACACTGTAATGATTCTAACACCCATGGAGCCTTGGTGCTGATCATGTTTTGCTCGTGGAAGAGGCTTAGTCAACGGGTCTGCAACATTCAGATCCGTATGTATCTTGCAAATCTCTATGTCTCCCACCTGGACTAGATCCCGGATGGAGTTGAAGCGTCTCTTGATGTGCTTGGTCCTTTTGTGAAATCTGGATTCCTTTGCCAAGGCAATTGCACCAGTATTGTCACAAAAGATTTTCATTGGACCCGATGCACTAGGTATGACACCTAGATCGGATATGAACTCCTTCATCCAGACTCCTTCGTTCGCTGCTTCCGAAGCAGCTATGTACTCCGCTTCACATGTAGATCCCGCTACGACGCTTTGTTTAGAACAGCACCAACTGACAGCTCCACCGTTTAATGTAAACACATATCCGGTTTGCGATTTAGAATCGTCCGGATCAGTGTCAAAGCTTGCATCAATGTAACCTTTTACGGTGAGCTCTTTGTCACCTCCATATACGAGAAACATATCCTTAGTCCTTTTTAGGTATTTCAGGATGTTCTTGACCGCTGTCCAGTGATCCACTCCTGGATTACTTTGGTACCTCCCTGCTAAACTTATAGCAAGGCACACATCAGGTCCGGTACACAGCATTGCATACATGATAGAGCCTATGGCTGAAGCATAGGGAACATCTTTCATTTTCTCTCTATCTTCTGCAGTGGTCGGGCATTGAGTCTTACTCAACTTCACACCTTGTAACACAGGCAAGAACCCTTTCTTTACTTGATCCATTTTGAACTTCTTCAAAACTTTGTCAAGGTATGTGCTTTGTGAAAGTCCAATTAAGCGTCTTGATCTATCTCTATAGATCTTAATGCCTAATATGTAAGCAGCTTCACCGAGGTCTTTCATTGAAAAACTCTTATTCAAGTATCCCTTTATGCTATCCAGAAATTATATATCATTTCCAATTAGTAATATGTCATCCACATATAATATCAGAAATGCTACAGAGCTCTCACTCACTTTCTTGTAAATACAGGCTTCTCCGAAAGTCTGTATAAAACCAAATGCTTTGATCACACTATCAAAGCGTTTATTCCAACTCCGAGAGGCTTGCACCAGTCCATAAATGGATCGCTGGAGCTTGCACACTTTGTTAGCTCCCTTTGGATCGACAAAACCTTCCGGTTGCATCATATACAACTCTTCTTCCAGAAATCCATTCAGGAATGCAGTTTTGACATCCATCTGCCAAATTTCATAATCATAAAATGCGGCAATCGCTAACATGATTCGGACAGACTTAAGCATCGCTACAGGTGAGAAAGTCTCATCGTAGTCAACCCCTTGAACTTGTCGAAAACCTTTCGCGACAAGTCGAGCTTTGTAGACAGTAACATTACCATCAGCGTCAGTCCTCTTCTTGAAGATCCATTTATTTTCAATTGCTTGCCGATCATCGGGCAAGTCAACCAAAGTCCATACTTTGTTCTCATACATGGATCCCATCTCAGATTTCATGGCTTCAAGCCACTTTGCGAAATCTGGGCTCACCATTGCTTCTTCATAGTTCGTAGGTTCATCATGATCTAGTAGCATGACTTCCAGAACAGGATTACCGTACCACTCTGGTGCGGATCTTACTCTGGTTGATCTACGAGGTTCAGTAGTATCTTGATCTGAAGTTTCATGATCATTATCATTAGCTTCCTTACTAACTGGTGTAGGTGTCACTGAAACAGTTTTCTGTGATGTACTACTTTCCAGTAAGGGAGCAGGTACAGTTACCCCGACAAGTTCTACTTTCCTCCCACTCACTTCTTTCGAGAGAAACTCCTTCTCTAGAAAGGATCCATTCTTAGCAACGAATGTCTTGCCTTCGGATCTGTGATAGAAGGTGTACCCAACAGTCTCCTTTGGGTATCCTATGAAGACACATTTCTCCGATTTGGGTTCGAGCTTATCAGGTTGAAGCATTTTCACATAAGCATCACAGCCCCAAACTTTAAGAAACGACAATTTTGGTTTCTTGCCAAACCATAGTTCATAAGGTGTCGTCTCAACGGATTTTGATGGTGCCCTATTTAACGTGAATGCGGCCGTCTCTAAAGCATAACCCCAAAACAATAGCGGTAAATCTGTAAGAGACATCATAGATCGCACCATATCTAGTAAAGTACGATTACGACGTTCGAACACACCATTACGCTGTGGTGTTCCGGGTGGCGTGAGTTGCGAAACTATTCCACCGATTTTCAAATGTACACCAAACTCGTAACTCAAATATTCTCCTCCACGATCAGATCGTAGAAACTTTATTTTCTTGTTACGATGATTTTCAACTTCATTCTGAAATTCTTTGAAGTTTTCAAATGTTTCAGACTTATGTTTCATTAAGTAGATATACCCATATCTGCTTAAATCATCTGTGAAGGTGAGAAAATAACGATATCCGCCACGAGCCTCAATATTCATCGGACCACATACATCGGTATGTATGATTTTCAACAAATCTGTTGATCTCTCCATAGTACCGGAGAACGGTGTTTTAGTCATCTTGCCCATGAGGCACGGTTCGCAAGTACCAAGTGATTCATAATCAAGTGGTTCCAAAAGTCCATCAGTATGGAGTTTCTTCATGTGCTTTACACCGATATGACCTAAACGACAGTGCCATAAATAAGTTGCACATTCATTATCAACTCTGCATCTTTTGGCTTCAACATTATGAATATGTGTATTACTACTATCGAGATTCAATAAGAATAGACCACTCTTCAAGGGTGCATGACCATAAAAGATATTACTCATATAAATAGAACAACCATTATTCTCTGATTTAAATGAATAACCGTCTCGCATTAAACAAGATCCAGATATAATGTTCATGCTCAACGCTGGCACCAAATAACAATTATTTAGGTCTAATACTAATCCCGAAGGTAGATGTAGAGGTAGCGTGCCGACCGCGATCACATCGACTTTGGAACCGTTTCCCACGCGCATCGTCACCTCGTCCTTCGCCAGTGTTCGCTTAATCCGTAGTCCCTGTTTCGAGTTGCAAATATTAGCAACAGAACCAGTATCAAATACCCAGGTGCTACTGCGAGCTCTAGTAAGGTACACATCAATAACATGTATATCACATATACCTTTGTTCACCTTGCCATCCTTCTTATCCGCCAAATACTTGGGGCAGTTCCGCTTCCAGTGACCAGTCTGCTTGTAGTAGAAGCACTCAGTTTCAGGCTTAGGTCCAGACTTGGGTTTCTTCTCCTGAGCAGCAACTTGCTTGCTGTTCTTCTTGAAGTTCCCCTTCTTCTTCCCCTTTGCCCTTTTTCTTGAAACTAGTGGTCTTGTTAACCATCAACACTTGATGCTCCTTCTTGATTTCTACCTCCGCAGCTTTCAGCATTGCGAAGAGCTCGGGAATAGTCTTGTTCATCCCTTGCATATTATAGTTCATCACGAAGCTCTTGTAGCTTGGTGGCAGTGATTGGAGAATTCTGTCAATGACGCAATCATCTGGAAGATTAACTCCCATCTGAATCAAGTGATTATTATACCCAGACATTTTGAGTATATGCTCACTGACAGAACTGTTCTCCTCCATCTTGCAGCTATAGAACTTATTGGAGACTTCATATCTCTCAATCCGGGCATTTGCTTGAAATATTAACTTCAACTCCTGGAACATCTCATATGCTCCATGACGTTCAAAACATCGTTGAAGTCCCGATTCTAAGCCGTAAAGCATGGCACACTGAACTATCGAGTAGTCATCAGCTTTGCTCTGCCAGACGTTCATAACATCTGGTGTTGCTCCAGCAGCAGGCCTAGCACCCAGCGGTGCTTCCAGGACGTAATTCTTCTGAGCAGCAATGAGGATAATCCTCAAGTTACGGACCCAGTCCGTATAATTGCTACCATCATCTTTCAACTTTGCTTTCTCAAGGAACGCATTAAAATTCAACGGAACAACAGCACGAGCCATCTATCTACAATCAACATAAACAAGCAAGATACTATCAGGTACTAAGTTCATGATAAGTTTAAGTTCAATTAATCAAATTACTTAAGAACTCCCACTTAGATAGACATCCCTCTAATCCTCTAAGTGATCACGTGATCCAAATCAACTAAACCATAACCGATCATCACGTGAGATGGAGTAGTTTTCAATGGTGAACATCGTTATGTTGATCATATCTACTATATGATTCACGCTCGACCTTTCGGTCTCCGTGTTCCGAGGCCATATCTGCATATGCTAGGCTCGTCAAGTTTAACCTGAGTATTCTGCATGTGCAAAACTGTCTTGCACCCGTTGTAGATGGACGTAGAGCTTATCACACCCGATCATCACGTGGTGTCTGGGCACGACGAACTTTGGCAACGGTGCATACTCAGGGAGAACACTTCTTGATAATTTAGTGAGAGATCATCTTATAATGCTACCGTCAATCAAAGCAAGATAAGATGCATAAAAAGATAAACATCACATGCAATCAATATAAGTGATATGATATGGCCATCATCATCTTGTGCTTGTGATCTCCATCTCCGAAGCACCGTCATGATCACCATCGTCACCGGCGCGACACCTTGATCTCCATCATAGCATCATTGTCGTCTCGTCAATCTTATGCTTCCACGACTATCACTACCGTTTAGTAATAAAGTAAAGCATTACATCGCGATTGCATTGCATACAATAAAGCGACAACCATATGGCTCCTGCCAGTTGCCGATAACTCGGTTACAAAACATGATCATCTCATACAATAAAATTTAGCATCATGCCTTGACCATATCACATCACAACATGCCCTGCAAAAACAAGTTAGACGTCCTCTACTTTGTTGTTGCAAGTTTTACGTGGCTGCTACGGGCTTAAGCAAGAACCAATCTCACCTACGCATCAAAACCACAACGATAGTTTGTCAAATAGACTCCATTTTAACCTTCGCAAGGACCGGGCGTAGCCACACTTGGTTCAACTAAAGTTGGAGAGACAGTCGCCCGCAAGCCACCTATGTGCAAAGCACGTCGGGGGAACTGGTCTCGCGTAAGCGTACGCGTAATGTTGGTCCGGGTCGTCTCGTCCAACAATGCCGCCGAACCAAAGTATGACATGCTGGTAGGCAGTATGACTTATATCGCCCACAACTCACTTGTGTTCTACTCGTGCATATAACATCAACATAAATAACCTAGGCTCGGATGCCACTGTTGGGTTTCGTAGTAATTTCAAAAAAATTCCTACGCACACGCAAGATCATGGTGATGCATAGCAACGAGAGGGGAGAGTGTTGTCTACGTACCCACGCAGACCGACTGCGGAAGCGTTGACACAACGTAGAGGAAGTAGTCGTACGTCTTCACGATCCAACCGATCAAGCACCGAAACTACGGCACCTCCGAGTTCGAGCACACGTTCAGCTCGATGACGATCCCCGGACTCCGATCCAGCAAAGTGTCGGGGAAGAGTTCCGTCAGCACGACGGCGTGGTGACGATCTTGATGTACTACAGCAGCAGGGCTTCGCCTAAACTCCGCTACAGTATTATCGAGGACTATGGTGGCTGGGGGCGCCGCACACGGCTAAGGAATAGATCACGTGGATCAACTTGTGTGTTCTTTGGGGTGCCCTGCCTCTGTATATAAAGGACTAGAGGGGGGAGGCTGGCCGGCCAAGGCAGGGCGCGCCAGGAGAGTCCTACTCCCTCTGGGAGTAGGATTCCCCCCCCCCCCAATCCTAGTTGGAATAGGATTCCTTGAGGGGGGAAAGAGAGAGAGGGGGCCGGCCACCTCTCCTAGTCCTAATAGGACTAGGGGAAGGGGGGAGGCGCACAGCCACCTTGGGCTGGCCCTTTCTCCTTTCCACTAAAGCCCACTAAGGCCCATATAGCTCCCGGGGGGTTCCGGTAACCTCCCGGTACTCCGGTAAAATCCCGATTTCACCCGGAACACTTCCGATATCCAAACATAGGCTTCCAATATATCAATCTTTATGTCTCGACCATTTCGAGACTCCTCGTCATGTCCGTGATCACATCCGGGACTCCGAACAACCTTCGGTACATCAAAATGCATAAACTCATAATATAACTGTCATCGTAACCTTAAGCGTGCGGACCCTACGGGTTCGAGAACAATGTAGACATGACCGAGACATGTCTCCGGTCAATAACCAATAGCGGGACCTGGATGCCCATATTGGCTCCTACATATTCTACGAAGATCTTTATCGGTCAGACCGCATAACAACATACGTTGTTCCCTTTGTCATCGGTATGTTACTTGCCCAAGATTCGATCGTCGGTATCCAATACCTAGTTCAATCTCGTTACCGGCAAGTCTCTTTACTCGTTCCGTAATACATCATCTCACAACTAACATATTAGTTGTAATGCTTGCAAGGCTTATGTGATGTGCATTACCGAGAGGGCGCAGAGATACCTCTCCAACAATCGGAGTGACAAATCCTAATCTCGAAATACGCCAACCCAACATGTACCTTTGGAGACACCTGTAGTACTCCTTTATAATCACCCAGTTACGTTGTGACGTTTGGTAGTACCCAAAGTGTTCCTCCGGTAAACGGGAGTTGCATAATCTCATAGTTATAGGAACATGTATAAGTCATGAAGAAAGCAATAGCAACATACTAAACGATCGGGTGCTAAGCTAATGGAATGGGTCATGTCAATCAGATCATTCAACTAATGATGTGGCCTCGTTAATCAAATAACAACACTTTGTTCATGGTCAGGAAACATAACCATCTTTGATTAACGAGCTAGTCAAGTAGAGGCATACTAGTGACACTAAGTTTGTCTATGTATTCACACATGTATTATGTTTCCGGTTAATACAATTCTAGCATGAATAATAAACATTTATCATGATATAAGAAAATAAATAATAACTTTATTATTGCCTCTAGGGCATATTTCCTTCAATGAGATTGAGCACGGCTCAATGCCCGACCACGACAGAAGATAGAGAAAAGATGAGTGTCGTCCCCTATGCCTCGGCCATAGGGTCTATCATGTATGCTATGTTGTGTACCAGACCTGATGTGAACCTTGCCGTAAGTTTGGTAGGAAGATACCAAAGTAATTCCGGCATGGAACGCTGGACAGCGGTCAAGAATGTCCTGAAGTACCTGAAAAGGACTAAGGATATGTTTCTCGTTTATGGAGGTGACGAAGAGCTCGTCGTAAAGGGTTACGTCGATGCTAGCTTCGACACAGATCTGGATGACTCTAAGTCACAAACCGGATACATGTATATTTTGAATGGTGGGGCAGTAAGCTGGTGCAGTTGCAAGCAAAGCGTTGTGGCGGGATCTACATGTGAAGCGGAGTACATGGCAGCCTTAGAGGCAGCACAAGAAGCAGTCTGGGTGAAGGAGTTCATTACCGACCTAGGAGTCATACCCAATGCGTCGGGCCCGATGGCTCTCTTCTGTGACAACACTGGAGCTATTGCCCTTGCCAAGGAGCCCAGGTTTCACAGGAAGACCAGGCATATCAAGCGTCGCTTCAACTCCATTCGTGAAAGTGTTCAAAATGGAGACATAGAGATTTGTAAAGTACATACGGACCTGAATGTGGCAGATCCGTTGACTAAACCTCTCCCTAGAGCAAAACATGATCAACACCAGAACCGCATGGGTGTTCGATTCATCACAATTTAACTAGACTATTGACTCTAGTGCAAGTGGGAGACTGTTGGAAATATGCCCTAGAGGCAATAATAAAATGGTTATTATTATATTTCTTTGTTCATGATAATTGTCTATTGTTCATGCTATAATTGTGTTATCCAGAAATCATAATACATGTGTGAATACATAGACCACAACACGTCCCTAGTGAGCCTCTAGTTGACTAGCCCATTGATCAAAGGATAGTCATGGTTTCCTGACTATGGACATTGGATGTCATTGATAACGGGATCACATCATTAGGAGAATGATGTGATGGACAAGACCCAATCCTAAGCATAGCTCAAAGATCGTGTAGTTCGTTTGTTGTAGCTTTTCCGAATGTCAAGTATCATTTCCTTAGACCATGAGATTGTGCAACTCCCGGATACCGTAGGAGTGCTTTGGGTGTGCCAAACGTCACGACGTAACTGGGTGACTATAAAGGTACACTACAGGTATCTCCGAAAGTGTCTGTTGGGTTGGCACGAATCGAGACTGGGATTTGTCACTCCGTATGACGGAGAGGTATCTCTGGGCCCACTCGGTAATGCATCATCATAATGAGCTCAATGTGACCAAGTGGTTGATCACGAGATCATGCATTACGGTACGAGTAAAGTGACTTGCCGGTAACGAGATTGAACGAGGTATTGGGATACCGACGATCGAGTCTCGGGCAAGTAACGTACCGATTGACAAAGGGAATTGTATGCGGATTGATTGAATCCTCGACATCGTGGTTCATCCGATGAGATCATCGTGGAGCATGTGGGAGCCAACATGGGTATCCAGTTCCCGCTGTTAGTTATTGACCGGAGAGTCCTCTCGGTCATGTCTGCATGTCTCCCAAACCCGTAGGGTCTACACACTTAAGGTTCGGTGACGCTAGGGTTGTTGAGATATTAGTATACGGTAACCCAAAAGTTGTTCGGAGTCCCGGATGAGATCCCGGACGTCACGAGGAGTTCTGGAATGGTCCGGAGGTGAAGATTTATATATAGGAAGTCAAGTTTCGGCCATCGGGAAAGTTTCGGGGGTAATCGGTATTGTACCAGGACCACCGGAAGGGTCCCGGGGGTCCACAGGGTGGGACCACCTATCCCGGAGGGCCCCATGGGCTGAAATGGGAGGGGAACCAGCCCCTAGTGGGCTGGTGCGCCCCCCTTGGGCCTCCCCCTGCGCCTAGGGTTGGAAACCCTAGGGGTGGGGGGCGCCACCCTTGCCTTGGGGGGCAAGGCACCCCCTTGGCCGCCGCCCCTCCTAGGAGATTGGATCTCCTAGGGCCGGCGCCCCCCTAGGGACCCTATATATAGTGGGGGGAGGGAGGGCAGCCGCACCCAAGCCCCTGGCCTCTCCCTCTCCCACCCGTAACACTCCTCCGTCTCCCTGCGCTTGGCGAAGCCCTGCTGAGATCACCGTTACTTCCACCACCACGCCGTCGTGCTGCTGGATCTTCATCAACCTCTCCTTCCCCCTTGCTGGGTCAAGAAGGAGGAGACGTCTTCCCAACCGTACGTGTGTTGAACACGGAGGTGCCGTCCGTTCGGCACTAGGTCATCGGTGATTTGGATCACGTCGAGTACGACTCCATCAACCCCGTTCTCTTGAACGCTTCCGCACGCGATCTACAAGGGTATGTAGATGCACTCCTCTCTCCCTCATTGCTAGATGACTCCATAGATTGATCTTGGTGATGCGTAGAAAATTTTAAAATTCTGCTACGTTCCCCAACATGTTCCTCCTCGATCTGGCCATCGACGTGTTCCGGGACGACCGCCGAAGATCTTGCTCATGATATCTGGATCGGTTAGATTTCGGTCATGCATGCCCATACCAGCTTACGAGGTCCTGAGAGCGTGGACAGCGGTGGAGAAGGTCATGATGGCTGAGATTGGAGGATCGGTTGGACGGATGGAGCCTTGGAGACGATGGAGTCAGCCACGTGTTAGATAACTCTCAGGAGCAGCAGTGATAAGTGGGGGTGGCAGCACTGACGGATTTATTTTTGGTGGTACTCCTCGGGTGCCGAGTTGTGACTTTTAGGGTGAAAACCTAATGTCTGGCCTTCATCGGTTGTGTCTGGCGATTGGCTTGCTGATGGAATTGTTTTGAAAGCGCGGACTTTCTCTAGGGTGAAAAATGTTCCCATCTTGGAGGCGTTGCTTTTGGAGACCTTTTATGTTTTTCGGGTGTTGTATTAGGTGGTGGTAGGTGTGCTGCTGTTGAGAGGAGTCGATCACTGTGGCGGGACCTTTCTTCTCATTTTCTCTTTTGGCTGTGTGCATCTTGGATGTCTTTATGACATCTTGTAGGTGTAAAGGCTGAGTGTAATTGGTATATTCACGATATTAATATATTCTTTTTTTTAAAAGACAAGACTATGCGAGAAGATGTGGAAATGCATTTGCAGGGATGCACACTAGCATCCACTGGTGGAATCTACAGACATGTCATTGATCCACCCCCAACCTTAAAGTTTTTTTTTGGGAGGGGGGGGGGCACTTAGATAAAGAAAAAACAGTTTTTTGCCCTTAACAATTCGTGTTTTCTTGTTTGCCCCATCAACAATCCATGCCTAGCTCCATCCCTAATAAGATCCTTTAAAAATAATAGCAGTATGTGGTTGGAGGCAATGATGATCGTTGTATCTTATAGCACAACAAGAATACAACCCTAGATTTGACACATGTTTGCCTCATTAACGTGGAGACGACATTCCTATTGATAGTCAAATCTTGAAGCAGTAAACATTGCGTGTGTGTGTGTGCAGTAATCAGGTGATTCTCACGAATCAACTCCACACGGAAAAAGAAAGTCCTCCAATCCAAAAAGTAAAAAGCCATTGTCATTTTTCAAGGAGAACAGGACACCTTTTCCTTCGTCGTTATAAGAACAGAAAATATAACACCGAGTCGACCGTCCGATCATCGAGCAAGCCTGTCGGGCCCGGGCGGGGGTCGCGTGGGCCGTCGGATCGAGGGCGTCCACTAGTACTAAACCACGCGTCCTGCCCTCCCCGCCAGAGGCCCACCCCCAAAACCCAGACTCCCGCCTCTAAACCCTAGCCGCCGGCGCTGCCTATATTCCCCTCTCTCCCTCCTCCGCAGCCTCCTTCCATTTGTCTGGGAGAGGCGGCCGAGCGAGCGAGCGAGCGAGCGCGGAAGCATCCCCCGGCAGATTCGTTCTTCTGGTAAGCTCTCCCGCTTCCTCGATTGGTCTCTCGCTGTTTCCTTCCGCTGTCTCAATCAATCCCCGATCTCTCTCGGACTTGTCCCCAATCCCTAACCCTAGCCGCCTACCCCGTCAGTCTCCGCAGTATCCAGTCCGGTCTCCCCTTCCTCCACTTTACCCTGTTTATATCCGTCTCACCGCCGGTTAAGCGCGCGGCGTCTGCGGGAAGCAGCACCCCGTCGTGGGCCGGCGGCGGAACCAGCCGTATGGGCTAGTAGTCGTTTTATTTATTTATTTATGTATTATTGTAAGCCGCCTATATACGCATCGGAGCTTTACCCTGGTAGTGGTAGCCCAGTTGGCCATCCTACAGGTGCATCAGGGATTGTGTCCAAGTTGGTTCGACCAGCGTATTTGTATGTATAGCTTAGCCCGCCGTGGATTAGTTGAATTGATCTAGCGCTGTTGATTAGTACAATTTGATTTGACATGTTCAAGGTCCTGGCAGTGTATCCATATATTTCCCTGCTGTAACTTTGTTTTCTTAATAGTATACTCTTATTGTCCATGCATGCAGTAGCATTGTTCAGGGGCATCATAATTTATCTGGTTGTAGAACAACTTCATATGGTTTGGTTTTGTCAAAATCAGCCCTGGTGATGTAGTGTGCAGTTGCCTCATGAATACCTAGTTTACCGGTGGGGTTCTTTAGCCTTTTTAGCTATGCCTCCTCAATCAAATAAACTTAACGCATGGTCAGATCCTTTGTAACTGTTTAACTAGGAAATATGTCTCGCTGATAGAGATAAACAGTACCTATCTACTGAAGTAACGGTAACTATCTTATGAATGCGTTGTTTCATTTGTGGTAGATGTTTTTTGCATCCTGTAACTGTATTTTAGCAAAACTATTTTTTGATTAACCGTGTAACTGCATTATGTGGTTGTCAAGCCTTTCTTAATTTTACTTGTGGAAGAACACTAAGCTACGTGAAACTGGTCAGTAGCCTGTAGATCTAGGACAGCTCACAAGTGCTATTTTGTTTTAATTTGTATTTGTACTTAGATGCTTTATCCTTGAATGTTGCTGACTGACACAGTCTGTTCCTCCCATATTTGTCTGGCTAACTGATACAATCTGGTCTTCCAATATTTGCCAGGGCAGGTGCAACAGCCATGGATATCACTCAGATTCTGCTAGCTGCCCAGTCTCCAGATGGCAACCTTCGCTCAGCAGCAGAAGGCAACATCAAGCAGTTCCAGGAGCAGAATCTTCCCAACTTCCTCCTATCCTTGTCAGTGGAGTTATCGAATGATGAAAGACCACCAGAGTCTAGAAGACTTGCTGGTATTATCCTTAAGAACTCACTGGACGCAAAGGATTCTGCAAAGAAGGAGCTGCTGACTCAACAATGGGTCAGCTTGGATCACTCGATCAAATTGCAGATTAAGGAGTCATTGCTGATAACACTAGGATCTTCGGTGGGTGATGCGCGGCAGACGTCATCACAAGTCATTGCAAAGATTGCATCCATTGAGATACCCCGTCGGGAATGGCAAGACCTCATTGCCAAATTATTGAGCAACATGACGCAGCCTGGGGCCTCTGCGCCACTAAAGCAAGCAACTCTAGAAGCATTGGGGTATGTGTGTGAGGAGATTCCTCCTGAGCACTTGGAGCAGGATCAAGTGAACGCTGTTCTGACTGCTGTGGTTCAGGGGATGAACCAGACAGAGCTAAGCTCTGAAGTCCGTCTTGCAGCAGTTAAAGCTCTGTATAATGCTCTTGACTTTGCTGAGAGCAACTTTGCAAATGAGATGGAGAGGACCTTTATAATGAAGGTAATTTGTGATACTGCTGTATCTAAGGAAGTGGAGATCAGACAGGCAGCCTTTGAATGCCTTGTGGCAATTGCATCCACATATTATGTGCACTTAGATCCTTATATGCAAACCATATTCAACCTGACAGCTAATGCTGTCAAAGGAGATGAGGAACCAGTTGCACTGCAGGCTGTTGAGTTCTGGAGTACTATTTGTGAGGAAGAGATTGAACTCCAAGAGGAATATGAGGGATCTGATGATGCTAACTCAACTGTAAATTATCGCTTCATTGAGAAGGCCCTCCCTTCACTTGTTCCAATGCTGCTAGAAACTCTGTTGAAGCAAGAGGAAGATCAAGAGCAAGATGATAATGCTTGGAACATTTCCATGAGTGGCGGAACATGCCTTGGACTCATTGCTAGAACTGTTGGTGATGCAATTGTCCCTCTTGTGATGCCATTTGTGGAAGCTAACATCACAAAGCCAGACTGGCGTTGTCGTGAGGCAGCCACTTTTGCATTTGGTTCTATCCTTGATGGCCCATCCCTTGAGAAACTTGCTCCCCTGGTACAGGCCGGACTTGATTTCTTGCTCAATACAATGAATGATCCAAACAGCCAGGTAAAAGACACCACTGCATGGACTCTTGGACGGGTATTTGAGCTTTTGCATTCTCCATGCAGTACTAATCCAATCATATCAAATGCAAACCTTCCTCGTATCATGGCTGTGCTGCTAGAGAGTAGCAAAGATGTTCCAAATGTGGCTGAGAAAGTCTGTGGAGCCATATATTTTCTTGCCCAAGGTTATGAAGATGCAGAGCCGGCCTCATCTTTGCTTACACCTTATCTTCCTAATGTTATTGCTGCACTCCTTACTGCCGCGGATCGTGGTGATATGACCCATGTGAGGCTTCGTGCATCTGCTTATGAAGCGCTGAATGAGATTGTAAGAGTCAGTAACATACCCGAAACTTCAAGCATTATAGGCCAGTTATTGCAGGAGATCATGAGAAGATTGAACCTGACATTTGATCACCAAATATTTTCATCAGGCGACAAGGAGAAGCAAAGCGATCTGCAGGCTTTGCTGTGTGGTGTACTGCAGGTCATTATCCAGAAACTGAGCAGCTCAGATGCAAAGTCCATAATTGCACAGACTGCTGATCAGCTGATGCTTCTGTTTCTCCGCGTCTTTGCCTGCCACAGTGCTACTGTACATGAAGAAGCAATGCTTGCCATTGGTGCTCTTGCTTATGCCACAGGTCCAGATTTTGTGAAATACATGCCTGAGTTTTTCAAGTACCTTGAGGCAGGCTTGCAGAATTATGAAGAATACCAAGTATGCTCCATCTCTGTAGGGGTGGTGGGTGATATTTGCCGTGCCTTGGAAGATAAAATTTTGCCCTTCTGTGATGGGATCATGACTGTGCTTCTCAAGGATCTCTCAAACTCACAGCTCAACAGGTCTGTCAAGCCTCCGATTTTCTCATGCTTTGGAGACATTGCTCTTGCCATCGGTGAGAATTTTGAGAAGTACCTGCCGTATGCTATGCCAATGCTTCAAGGGGCGGCTGAGCTTCTTGTTGTTTTGGATCAAAATGATGAGGATATGGTTGATTATGGTAACCAGCTCAGACGGGGAATATTTGAGGCGTACTCTGGCATACTACAGGGCATAAAGGGCGCAAAAGCTCAGCTGATGATACCTTATGCAGGACATCTGTTGCAGTTCACTGAAGCTGTCTACAAAGATCGGAGCAGGTCCATGTCATTTCTCTCGCCTTTCTTTTTTGTTACATTATTACATGGGTGATTGGTTCTCTTGCTTAACATTATATATATGCATGCGTTTACTTTCAGGGACGAGAGCGTGACAAAGGCTGCAGTTGCTGTCCTGGGGGATCTTGCGGACACGCTTGGGCCAATCTCGAAGGATCTGTTCAAGAGCCACCTCTTCCACGTTGAGTTCCTGAGGGAGTGCCTCGATTTGGATGATGAAGTCAGGGAGACGGCGTCATGGACCCAGGGGATGATAAACCAAGCGATAGTCTCCTAGACGAGAAATTATCTTGCGTCGTCTGTTATGGTGGATGTTTGGTTTTGTTGCTGCGCCAAACTCCGTTTGGGTTTGGTTCAGATGAACAGAAGGGTACCAAAGTATAGCGTCAGTCAGTCGTAGGAACATTGTCGTAGATGTTTTCTGTGGTGGTTTATTATTTTCAGTCTGTCAAGTCGTTATGCGTCACATTCGACGGCAGTGGGGTTTATGGGCATTGGACGTCTTGAACAGCTAAACTTATTATTGTATTCTACTCGTTTGTGTTGCGTACTTGCATGCATGCTATGCTGCTGCTGATGTCTCTTCTGCATGGTGTTTCTGCGAGCTGCAGTATGCACTGAGGCAGTCTGGTTACAAAATCTGGACAAACTACAAGGTCTGTAGTGAAGCGAAAATACAAGCACACCTTTGTCACTATGCTATGCTACACCACTTGCACACACTGCGATTTCAACTGTTGGTATACGAACTCTTGTAGCAAACCTGTATGCTCAGCTCCTTCAGGTGGCCTCGGTGGAGATGATCTCCAGCTCCGCCCACCACAGCGGCGACACCTTGGGGGTGGCCGCCTCCGGCGGCATGGCCGTGATCTCCCTCAGCCGCCTCGCCACCTCTGCCATCGCGGGTCGCCGCCTCGCCTCCCGGTCGGTGCAGGACCGTATCACGCCGTCCAGCCTGTTGACGGTCTCGGCCTGGCGGGGCGCGTTCCAGCTCAGGCCAGGGTCCATGACGTCCCTCAGCTGCCTCTCCCCTCGGAGGAAGCTCGCCGCCCAGCCCTCCAGCAGGCCGCCGGCCGACGCCGTGAACCTGCCGGACATGATCTCCAGCAGCACCATGCCGTAGCTGTACACAACGCTCTCCCTGTCGGACAGAGCCAGGAGGGACTGCAGGCTCGCCATCTCCGCCCTTGTCGACGAGGCGTCGTCCGAGCAGAAGAAGACGTCCGCAATCTTGGCCGCGAAGTCGTCGGTCAGGTACACGGTGGACGTGTCGAGCGTCTTGAGGATCTCCGGCGGGCTCAGCTGGTGCATGTGCTCCAGGCAGTAGGCGATCCCCACCGCCACCCGCAGCCTCGTCGGCCAGTCCAGGTGACCGTCTTCCCTCACTGCAGCGAACCACACCATTGTTAGTTAATCTGCTACAGCTCTTGTAAAAACGTCTGATGGATGAAACTCCATTAATCTTACCATGGAGATGGTCGAAGAGGGTGCCGTTTGGAGCATACTCGAACACCATCATCCTTGTGAACGGCTGCTCTTCCTGGCAGTAGCCCAGCAGGTTCACAAAGTTCTTGTGGTTAACTCTGGACAGGCTTGTTATCTGAAACAGTACAATGCCCATCATTACTAAGTTCATTAAGGTAAGTCTATTTATTTTCAGGGTAATACTATCTAATTTGTTCAGTTTCATCCTAGCTTTGCAGCCACCTTTTTCCTGAACTGGGCTTCGCAGTGCTTGGACCACTCCTTGCCGGACTTCGTCGTCGTCGATATGACGGCGATCTCGACGCCGCTCGACAGCGTCCCCTTGTACATCATGTAATCCGACAGGCAGCCGATGACGTTGCTGAAATCTTCGCAGGCCGCCTGGAGCTCCGACCTCTTGAGCGACGGCACGCCTGCAGCCATCTCCCAATCACTTCCAAGAAAGGAAGCGAGCCACGTAGCAGCACAGATGGAAACTTGGGCACAGTTTTCAGGGGCGAGCCGAACCTGTCACGAACGCTTTCTGCAGCTGCCCGCTGAGGCCGGTCGCCCACGGCCTGACGGTGACCACCTTATTGGACCGGTAGCACAGGACGAACAGCGCCGCCGAAATGGCCACAAGGAGGGAAGCTCCTGCTCCGGCGATGACATAGACACGCCGCCTGGTAGGAGCGTGCCCCGCCGCCTCAGTCGACGGTTCTCCGACCGCTGCAGCGCCGTGGGCCACCACCGTGGCTGGCATCGGTGGCACCGTGATGCTGTGCGCAGGCTTCTCGACGTCCCGAGGAGGCACTGCCAGAGGCTTGGCGACCTCCGGCGACGGTGCGGGGGCGCTTGACGGGGAGCCAGCACCCTGCAACGGCGGAGAACTCGGCGTCGGCGTCGGTGCCGGTGCCCATGGCCAGGGTGGCCACTGCGGGAACGCCGTCGACTGCTTGGAACTGTACCTGGTTGGTTGTGGCAGAGCTTCTCGGATGTGTACCGCCTGGACTACACGCCTGCCAATGATTGGAGTCGGCAGATGGGAGTGAGCAGAAGCGGTGAAGAACAATTGGACGACGGACATGCACCAACCGGGGTTGCTCGGTGGTTCAGCTGTCCGTCTCTGACAGCCGACACGCCATTCCCACCTCAGATCTTATTGGTGTTTATCCATGCGATGCAATCTGAGAAGATGGCCGCGAAGAATGTTTTTGCAGTATTTTAAGTGTTTTTTAATCGTTTTCCTTGCGAATTTAAAATGGAGAGTGGAATGTTGCGATGACGAAACACGAAACATGCAGATGAAGAAGTTTCCAAGCTACTCTGCCTAGACGAAGGAAGATTTCATGCTACTACTATAATGGCTTTCACGAGATTTTACACTCTATTTCCTCCCAGTGACACTGAAATTCAGAGCCTTCCTGCACAGAACATGAAAGGTATGGTGAGAGAGATCTCACCTGTCTGCGGGGCGTGCATCTTCCTCCCGGTCGTTCACCCATCCTACAGTGAGAGAGTTCGTACTTAATTACCATCACTATACATCTCAACTTTAAAGAAACAAAAACAAGCAAGTAAACTAAAAAAAGGGAAGAAGCTTGCTCCAATGACATGAACACGCACAAGAATCAAATAGCAGCAATGTTTCTTCAGCAGCAGCACTGCAGCAGAGGCACACACACCGACATACCTCGCTGAGCATCGGAGCTGCAGGCGCCAAGGCTGAAACTGAGGCAGGCGAGCAGCAGCAGCAGCGCAGCCGCCGCGCAGCACAGCCTCCCCATGGATCGACACGGATGGAGCTCCGAAACGGGGAGAGGGGCCTGGGCTGGTCAAGCGCGCGGCACAATATGATGGAGCGATGGCGCGAGGGAGGGGAGAGGAGGAAGGCTCGGGGTCAAGAGGCGGATAACCGAGCAAGGAGCGAGGAGCAGGGAGGATATTGGGCGCGCGGCCACCTGGAAGGAGAGGAGGGAGGGAGGGGGGCCTCGACGATGGCTTGTTGTTTTGCTGGGGGCGTGACCACCGAATGCCACGCCGCCCACGGCACGCACCGATGAAATCCTGCTTGCTTGGCTCCGTTCGGATTAGAGCGGTACGACGCGCGTCCGTGCGTGCCCACTCTCGGTCTCGGAGTCCAGTCTACCGACTGCCGCATTGGACGGCTCCAGGTGAAAACAAGGCTAAATGCGTCGCCGTCTGTCGCGGCGGGGATGCGCTAACGTGAGCGGTCGGGTTCACTCGGCCGAGCACCACCTACCGTGGTTTCATAGACGGGCTCTCATCTGGATGTGGCTAGATCTTAGTCGACTGAGATTTAATCAAATCTTAGTCAAATGATATAGTATAATACTTCCTTCGGTCTTTTTTACTCCGCGTATTAGGTTTTGGTCAAGTCAAACATTATAAAGTTTGATCAAATATATATTAAAAACTATCAACATTTACTATACTAAATATATATTCCGTGAAACTACAGTTCGTAATGAATCTAACTATGTTGATTTGACATTGTAAATGTTGATTCTTTTTTGAATAAGTTTGGTCAAAGTAGAGATGCTTTGACTTGAGTCAAAACTTATATACAGACTAAAAAGGACCGGAGGGAGTAAGAAAAAAAAAAGAAAAAAGTGAAAAGAATTTTTTGCACGAATGTCCATACGAAATTAAAAGACTATAGTATCGACTGAGACATAGGAGCGTGCGCCGAAGAAACAACAGTACCAGCCCGCACAACATTGAGACTCGTGGTCGGTCACCGCTGCCTTCTCCGCGCACTACTCACTGAGACATCATCGAGCTGAGACCTTCGTCAGCTAGCTCTGGGAGCAACGAAAGATCACCGCCTTCTCCTTGCACTACATTCCAGGACATCATTGAGCTGCGCCCTTCCTCAACTGCTCCTGATTGGCTGCATTGCGTGAACCCGGGTCTGGGATTGCCTGCGTCGAACACGCCACCGGTCTGGCCTTCTTGCTCGCCGCCCTCGTCTCATGCACCGTGCAACCTCCTCGACTACAGGCTCCTCTTTGGGCGCGACTCCATCCACCGACAGCCCGACGTGCACCCCTGTCTTTGTACTGCGAACGCCCACCACCTCCCCGCCGTGGACGCCTTCTATCAGAAGAATGAGGTCGCCAACACGCAATGGGCCGACTAATCTGTTGCAGCCATCGCTGCCTCTTCTAGATGGCTGCACCCCGACGCGCCCTTCTGGCTTGCTTCGCCTGTCCAGAACTTCTCCGATCCCAAGTTTGCCAGCGAGGGTCGTCTCTGCTCCTCAAAGCTCCCAGGAGGACTGCTCCGAACAGCTAGAGCAGAGCATCCCCATCTTTGTGCCTTGTCAGCAGGCCCTGCTGCCATCGCCAACGCCAAGATCAACCCTGCCAAGGCCACCAACAAGAAGGAAGACCTTGGTTGGTATCTCCAGTTTCACAGTGGGACGCAGCAGCCCGCGGCTCCAGGCCAAGAACCGATCGATGCTATCGCAAAATTAGCGGAGAAGCTGCTTTGCCAAAGGCTGGGTATCATAGAGGAAGGTGAAATGATGACCGAGGAGGCCATCAACAAGTATGTCGCGTTGTTCAATGGTAAACTGCCAGACATTGTGGTGGCGGCTTTGCGTGCACTATTCAAGCTTGACTGTGGCCTGGCCACTGTTGTCGAAGACGCTCTAGTTGAGCATGGTGGCGACACGGCCCCAGACCTACATGCCATGGGAAGTGAGGAGGCCACGACGATGGCATGATAATGTTTCTACACTGATGATTGATGTATTGTTAGTTTCTAATGGAAGATAACAACTTATGCATTTTGAATTGGAATGTTCGTGGATTGAACTGCCCAGACCGTCGTTCTACTGTACATGAAACCATCGCCTCCACTTCTTGCAACATTGTATGTCTTCAAGAAACCAAGCTTGCAGCCGTGGATCCTTTTATTGCTACTTTCCTCGGCAGCCATCGTCTGAAAAGTTCCACTGAGCGGCCCGCGAATGGCACCCGTGGAGGAATTCTTCTATTATGGAATGAAGACCTAGTCAAGATTGATAATGTGAGCTTTGGGGACTTCTTCCTCTCGGCCATGGTGACTATCATTGGCTCAAACACATCCTTCCAAATCACAACCGTGTATGGCCCTACTAGAGGCAATTTGAAGGATGCCTTTTTCCTTGAAATGGTTGGACAAAAACCTCCTGTTGGCACGAGATGGATTGTCACCGATGACTTCAACCAAGTCTATCGGGCCAGAGATAAGAACCGTACAAATGTCGATCGCAGCCGTATTGTCCGCTTCCGCAACGCCCTCAATGCTTGTGAGCTAAAGGAGATACACTTGCAGAATAGGAAATTCACATGGAGCAATGAGCAAGTAAACCAGACCATGAGCAAACTTGATAGCTTCTTTTGCAATGAAGATTGGGACATTCAGTTTGGCTCCCACCTTCTCCACGCATTGTCATCTTCATTGTCCGACCACTGTCCTCTACTCCTTGCTAGTGATGCGGGGCCCTCCCGGCCAAAATGCTTCCACTTTGAAAACTTTTGGATCAAGATGCCTAACTTCAAGAAGACTGTTCAAGATGCTTGGAATGAGAGAGTCCCCCATGTCAAGCCATGTCAAATCCTCTTTCACAAGCTAAAAAGAGTTAGTCAACACCTTCGCACTTGGAGCAAAAAGATCTTCTCGAACCATAAGGTCCAACTTCACATGGCCCTTGACATCATTCTTAGATTGGATTTGGCCCAAGAGAGTAGAACATTGATCTCTGAGTAGAGAGACCTTCGGAGGAAGCTCAAAAGAAAGATTGTGGCCCTTGCCGTTCTTGAGAGAGCTAGAAAGGGACAAAGCTCTTGGGTTACTTTGCTCAAAGAGGGTGATGCCAACACGCGTTTCTTCCACCTTCACATCAACCAGAGAAGAAGAATTTTTTTATTCATCGGTTGAAACATAACAATGGATGGGTCACAGACCACGAGGATAAGAAGATGATTGCACAAGAACACTTTAGGAAGGCCATAAAAGAAGGGGTGCCCCGTGCTATGGACCTCAACTGGGAATCCATCCTTGCTCCAGTTTGTGACCTCGCGGACTTGGCGATGCCTTTCTCGGTGGAGGAGGTCAAGGCGGCAATCTTTGCCCTCCCTAGTGATAAAGCCCCAGGCCCTAACGGATTCACCGGAGCCTTCTTCAAAGAGTGTTGGGGAATAGTCCAACCTAAAATTATGGAGGTCATCAACAACTTCTCTAGCCTTCATGTCTCCAACTTGAATTGGCTGAACTCGGAAAACATAGCTCTCATTCCGAAGAAAGATGGTGCAGAGGACATCTCAGATTTTCGACCAATTAATCTCATCCATCATATTGCTAAGATCATTGCAAAAATGATGGCCACACGGCTCACTCCTCATATGCACAAACTAGTATCCAATGCATAGAGTGCTTTCATCAAAAAAAGAAGTATTCATAACAATTTTATGTATGTGCACAACTTGGCTAGGCGCTTCCAACGCACAAATACACCAAACTTTGCTTTTCAAGCTTGACATAAAGAATGCTTTTGATTCGGTGTGCTGGGATTACTTCATGGATTTGCTGCGCCACCATGGCTTCCCAAGTCGCTTCAGAGATTGGATCTCTGCCCTTCTTTCCTCGGCATCTTCGCGCTGTGTTGCTCAATGGTATTGCCGGTGACCCAATTCGGCATGGTCGAGGCCTTCGTCAAGGGGACCCCCTCTCCCCATTGCTATTTGTGCTTGACATTGACCTGTTGCACCACATCCTTGCCAAGGCGACTTCTCAAGGTCATCTTCAACCGCTCAGAGGTCGACCCATCTGTGCGTCGCTTTATGCCGATGATGCTGCCATTTTCATTACCCCAATAAAAAATGACATTCAGTTCCTGGCTTCAACTCTTGCATCCTTTGGTGATGTTACATGATTGGTCACTAATTGTGCCAAAAGTGTAGTTGCGCCCATTCGCTGCGGTAACATTGACCTTGATGACGTCCTGCAAGCCTTCCCAGCGGTTCGCTCCACCTTCCCTATGAGATATTTGGGGCTTCCCCTTTCAATTCTTAAGAGGATTCACTTTCAATTCTTAGAGGATAAAGTTGCGGGGAAACTACCACCTTGGGTTGCCAAACATGTGGCCATGCCAGGCCGTGTCGTCTTGGTCAAGGCAGTGCTTACCGCCATTGCTATATATCATATTACACCCCTGCATTTGCCGGCGGAAGTGAGGAAGAAGATTTACAGCTTGCGGCATGCCTATCTTTGGGCGGGTTGCGATAAAGTGACCGGTGGAAAATGTAAGGTCAACTGGGAACTCGTCCGCAAGCCCAAGATCTTCGGTGGTTTGGGCATCCTCAACCTTGAGAAGTTTGATACTGTCCTTCGACTGCGATGGCTTTGGTATGAGTGGGCTGACCCCGCCAAGACTTGGGCTGGGACGGGAACACCGTGCAATGATGATGATAGAGACCAGTTTGTGGCAACCACCACGGTTAGTGTTGGAAACGGATGTAAGGCAAAGTTCTGGGAATCATCTTGGCTCAACGGCATGAGACCCAAAGATATTGCCCCAAAGATATTTGACCTCTCAGAATAGAAATCTACCTTGGTCCAAAAAGCTCTCCTCAATAATTATTGGGTTAGTCAGATTGATATCCATCATGGGCTCACCATGGAGCATATCCAGGAGTTCGCCTTGCTATGGGAAAAGATATCCTTTGTTACTCTCAACAATGGTGCGCATGATACTATCCTATAGAAGTTCACGTCTCATGGAGAATACTCGGCGTCGACGACCTATATGGCACAGTTTGCGAGACACACGATAAGCATCATGAATGCTGCTATTTGGAAGTGTTGGGCCCCTCTGAAATGCAATTTTTTTGCTTGGTTTATAATTCAAAATAGAGTTTGGACAACCAATCGATTGCACCGTCGTGGATGGCCGAACTGCAACCTTTACCCGCTTTACAAGCAAGTCCAGAAAACCGCAGCACACCTTCTCTTCCAATGTAGGTTCTCCTAGCGTGTCTGGATCGAGATTGCAACATGGCTTGGTATACATGGTGATGTGGTGAGGAGCTGGCGAAATAAGGTTTCGGTTCGAGAATGGTGGATTAGAAATGTGGTTGAGCGTGGAGATCAGAGAAAGGCTACCGCCTCCTTGTTCATGCTCATGTCTTGGGAGATTTGGAAAGAGCGTAATGGAAGGGTTTTCCGTAACACCGCCACTACGACGATGATGCTCATCGCGAAGATAAAAGAGGAGGCCCATTTTTGGGCTATTGCTGGTGCCACCCACTTGAGTATTGTAATGTCGCGAGAGTAGATATTTGTTTCCCGCTTTGCGGTCATCTGTCTTAAACCTTCTCCTTTAATCAATGAAAATGGTAAATCTTTTGCCTTGTTTCAAAATAAAAATAAAAATAACGAAGTCTCAGTAGCAAAACTGTATTATTACGTACAATACTGCATATTCATGGGAGTGCCAAAGATCATGTATCTATACAATCGAGGAGATGCTTTTGTAGCTGTAAAAAGTAGTACAAGAAAACAATGATCCCCTTTCTTTTTTTAAACGAAGCGAATATTCAAGACAGTCCTCAAACCTCCCCAAGGGGATTTTTGGCACAGTCTTTTGCTGCCCGCGAGCATGTCCGAACATATCCATGGGCATATGGTGGTTGAAATTAGACAGATGCCTTCTAAGATGCACTAACTGTATTAACTCTCGGTAAACTCATTTGGCTAATGAGTTAAATCTTCAGCAAACTTGTTCTCTTCATGCTTGTCCGGCGAGCACGTGGATTCGCCTTCTCTTTGCATGTCGCTTTCGCGGTCGGTGGCGGTGATGGAAATTCCGGTGCCTCGATCCTGCCAGTAGTTTAGGTTAGAGTTTCTTTAGACCTTGCAGGTGTGGCGCTCAAGAAGTTGGCGGTGCTTTGTCCTCGAGTTTGTCTCCCATGCTCTATTCTCATCAAGTTCGTTCGTCTAGACACAATCAATGGAGCTCCTAGTAGATTCCTGTTGTCTCGTTGGGGCGACGATGTTAGGGTTTCTTGTCGCGTTGCGGCGATGAGTTTTGGTCTCAGGTGCTTCCGATCGATTTAAGAGTTCATTCACGACGACTACGGCATTAGGCCACTGATCCTTAATTAGGGATACATGCACGAAAACTTTTCAACTGTTATTGACAAGGTCAAGCTGGCTGCAGTAAGGGAGATGCGATGTTGATGCGCCGACGGCTCATTATGGCGGCGGTAGTGGTTATTCAATATTTCTGGCACCTCGGTGTAAATTTTTATTATGTTTGAGACGCTTTGTAATTTTGATGAACTTTTATAATATATCAGGATCATTTTCATAAAAACAGTAACAAGTACTCGTTTATCTCTCGAGCTTGTGTGTTATTTTCGCCCCTAGTTGTATATCCATTAGAGAAACTACTCCCTCCATTCTAAATATAAGTTTTTTAAGAGATTTAATTACAAACTACATACGAATGTATATAAACATATTTTAGAATGTAGGATGGGAGTACGTAGCAGGATTACGGTGGGAAAAAAAAACCAAGCCGAATCCTCGACCGTTTTGCCGTTGTCCATGCCAGTTAGCTGAAGGGGATGCGCTACCGAAAGACACCCAGCCAGGTTCAGCCCGGCAAGAGCAGCACGGTAGGTAGATGGTGCAAAGTGCAACAGGGCGAGAAGGAGCTAGAGTGTAGGTCACGCATTTCACACCTAAAAGCAAAGCTCTCAGCAGCCGCTGCGACGTAGTACGTCAAAAGAGAATGAGGAAACCGAACGCCGCCGACTCTCTCCCGACCGCGCCGCTCACCCCCTCGATCCTCACCGGCGCGCAGTAGTAATCAGGTAAGATCATGACCAATTTTTTCAAAAAGGCACTCGATCCCTGGACTATTATTTTCAACGACCTCCCATCTCTCGTTGGCATCGACGTACGGTTTGCTCTGTTTGAATTCTGATGAACCATCCCCTAGCTATCACTATTAGGCCACCTAATTAAAACGCCCTCGCAGTCGATCAATCACCTGCTAAAAGGACATGCACCATTTGGGGGTGTAACCTGCGTACACCTCTTGCATGTCAGTACGGTACATATGTCGTCGGATGGCTCCGTTGAGCGAGCGGGAAGAGTACAAGCCTCCGTCGGGTGACTGGTCTCCCTCGGGCCTCGACCATGCAGCTAGCTAGCTGGGTGGTCGCGCGTCGATGGAGATCGCTCGCCCGCCCGCCACATGCATGTGTAGCCATACGGACCGAGACATACACGTCGCCTTCTCCCTTCTCCCTCTCCGCCGTACACAAACGGTTAGCATTCGTTAACTCCATGTCAATTAGTAGTAGTGGTAGATGATTGGAGTGGATACGTACTTGTTAACTTAGCTTTCAGCTAAGACCTCCGTAGATAAGGGTACGTAGCCTGCACGTATTTAATTAGCATGCGGTAGGTCTAACGGTGAACGACGGTTGGTTGCCCATCTCCATGCAGATGCAGTCTCAAAAATTATAAAATCGATCGCCATCTAAGTATGTAAGTACTCCCTCCGTAAATAAATACAAAAGCATTTAGATCATTACTTTAGTGATTTAAATATTTTTATATTAGTTTACAAAGGAAAGTACAACTATCAGTGAAAGCTTTCGATCGATGGGCTGACTGGCCATTGCCCTTAGAGCATCCCTAGTGGCTTGTCTAAATTTAATAGTTTATATCTACATATACATAATGGTGTAAAAAGATTTTCTTTTAGACAACCTAAGTTTTCCAGCGGATTGTCTATATACATGATGTCTATATTCTCTTTCATATATTTTAATAGTATCTTATAGCAGCTATATTTTCTAAAAATCTTATGTTGGTCATTTCTGAGTTGTTCTCATTTATTTTTTTCATCCGCAAGACATATAAAGGAGAAAATAAACCAGCCCGCGAAATTATTTTAGGTTCAACACTGGCAACACCCTATATAATTTACGAGAAATAAACAATAGCAACAGGTTCAACCCTGATGAGGCGGTGGTCCAGGCGCAACGGCCTCCGTGTCCAGCGCCGGCGCGGCCGCCTCCCTGCCGACGTCCTCCAATTGCTCCGAATTGGTGAATGGCTGAGCTCATGAGTCAACATTTTTGGTTTAGACATTGTGGCTTGGTTGTCCAAATGTGGACGACGGGTAGCTAGTTTGGACATTGTCTAAATTTTAGACGACGCAATAGACAAGCCACTGAAGACGTTTTTTTGGCATGTGGTAGTCTAAATTTGGTATAGACCACCATTTGCACAAGCCACTAGAGATGCTCTTACTCTCTGCGTCACGTAATGCACACAAACCATGAGAATTTCTCTCAAGGAAAAGAAAACCCATGAGTAGTAGCACTTACTGGTTATAATCACTCATTTCAAACATGAGATTGGGCTATGCATGCATAATTCAGTTCAACGCAGAACAAATTAACTGGACAACCTTCTCCTTTTTTAACAAATCGGGATCCTATGGAGCCGACTTTAAAATACATTAGAAGTTTCTTTTATAAATATAAACAGGGAACTGTTGGAGCACAATGAGGTCCTCTCTCTCTCTCTCACTCACTCATATGGTTAAACTTTTTGGTGTTATATAGCTTAATATAGTATCAGAACCAATAGAAATATTATATAGCTTTTTGGTGTTGAGCTAACGGATACACTCGTATGAATATGGGCTGCATAACACTACTAGTCTCCTACTCCCTTCGTTCCTAAATACAAGTCTTTTTAGAGATTCCAATAAGACTATGTACGGAGCAAAATGAGTGAATCTACACTCTAAACTACGTCTATACACAATCGTGTGTAAACTATAATGAAATCTCTAAAAAGATTTATATTTAAAAACGGAGGGAGTATATCACTATGCTCCCTAATTTAGAAGCCTCACAATCAAGTGAGATTGCTAATTTTGAATTGTGTATCTCAATTTTGACCCGGCTTCTCCTGGGCTGTGTGGAGGGATTTACCACTTGGTGGGCCCTCTTGGTAAGTGATCGGTGTGTGTGCGCCAGGGTTGTCGATGGGCAGGAGGCGCAAGGGAGGAGCCGGCGCAAGGAAGCGCGCAACACACTTTTAGTATAAGTTACTCTTCACTATGAGTAATCTTATTTCACCGCCATAAGAATTATTTCCCCTGGTAGAATTATAATCTTGTGGAATTGAGTGCTGCTTGGAATTGTGTGTGGCTCTTCCCTTGTTACTCCCTCCGGTCCTTTTTACTCTGCACATTGAATTTGTCAAAAGTTAAACTTTGCTAAATTTGACCAAATTTATATTAGAAATTATTAGCATCTATAATATCTAATAAATATAATATGAAAATATATTCCAAGATGAATCTAATGATATTGGTGTTGTTATGTGAATGTCTATAATTTTTTATATAAACTTGGTCAAAGTTGGATGAGATTGACTTAAAACAAACCTAATATGCAAAGTAAAAAGGACCGTAGGAAGTATATGAGAACGATTGCAATTACTCCGTTGCCAAGCACTGCCTTGTGCCCTCTCATTAACCACGGCAGATAAAACTGAAACATCACTCGTTTGGTGACCGATATCGGCCTTGATTAAATTGATTAGCCCATCAATTTATTAAGGGAGCATATAACTCGATCACACTTGGACTGTAAATGTCTATCGCAATCTTCAGATAGATTCAGGAAAAAGTCGCAGTACTGCTACTTTTTTCTCCGGGACAAGGCAAGAACATGTGTGGGCCAAGGCTGCAAAAGACATGCGGCAACTGTCCCACTCTAATTCTATTCAGAGAAATTGAGGATTAGGTGGTGATTGGTTCTGATTTTTTCTAATCTCAACTAAAAAGTCTCTAGTCCCTGAAAAATTCTTCCTTGTTTGTTTCCAGAGACTAAAAAGTTCCTAATCTCTTCCTAGAGATTATTAAATGACCATGTTGCCAATAATATATAGAAAAATAACAATCAAATAACACTATGGGGGGTGGGCCAATGGGTGCATGGAGGGACATTGTTGGAAAAGTCCCAGAAAGTCTCAAAAAGACTCTCCTTGAGAGTCTTCTTCATTTAGACCCAAATGCCTAGTTTAGTCCCTAAAAAGTCCCTCCCGTTTAATAACAAAGTCTCTAAGAGGACTTTTTTTAGTCCCTACACAAAAAAGTTCCTGGAACCAAACACCCCCTTAGTTCTAGTTTTCTGTTATTGGAAGCAATTAATTCGATCATGTTTGTTTGGTAGACAGATCACAGATGGTTTTGTTCCAAGGATAACCATGAAGTAAATTCATAGGTGTACATTCAGATTTGATAAATAAGAAAGCTGTACATTCAGTATAATGATAAATACATTTAATAAATCAACTAAAAATACATTTAATAAATATTGTACGAGTAGGTACGTTCGTGAATTTCACTGATTTTCTTTTGTTCTGTTGAGAGGGTACTGAAACCATGCATAAACACGTCATCAAATTCGTCATACATGAAACTCCCATAGTTAAGCTCCACACGTGGTGTTTACAGATAATCTTCTAGCTCGAGCTAATGGAATATCTCCGAACCTAAGTAATTTTATGGATGACCCTGGGTCTGTGGGCTTGAATTCTAGCTCTCTGGCTTCATTAATTTCAATACAAGTTTTTAATTTACTGGTGTGCCTCGGCTATTTCTTTCTTCCAAAAAAGGAGTTTAACCCCTGGTCTCTGCATCATCGATGCACACAACAATATTTATTATTTATTAAGTGGAGTGCAAAACAAATGCAACCACCGTTGAACAATTACAACTAAAAAGCATGTAGACTAAGTCGGCTTTTTCTATAGCAACGTCTTCAAAAATGATAAAATATAATTTGATTGGCTAGTTGGTGCCCAAGTTTAGGTAGAACTCGTATTTTCCTTTCGGCAAACAGTTTGAGCTGAAAGAAACAAATGGATAAAGCATCAACTCGAGAAGTTATGAGATGAACAAAGACACAAAGTTTGCCTATATGTTCGTGTTCTCGTGTGTGAGTAATGGCCCTACTCCTTATATGGGATTATAGTCAATAGTGATTACAATGGGGTGCACAATGGCATGTGCGGCAAGTTGGAGGTCTAGTCGCCGGAGTTGAAGGTGAACGATCTTGACGGGGTGTCTAGATCAGAACTACTAATCAACCATGCCTACGCTTCTAGGGTTTTCAGAGTCGAAGAAGTCTCCCATCCGTCCTAGGAATGCCTTTACATAGGGGTCTTGTGTGGTCGCCATCTTCCGTCTTGACCTTCTTAGTGTACAAACTTCAAACTCCTTTCTTTTTGGTAGTTGCACGACTCCCTTTAAGGAAACCTGGGGCGGCAGGCACAAGAAAAGTGTCCGCCTGGGCATGGGCCCTTCACACAGGGTGAGCATGAGCAAATATGGCTTGAGATACCTTACACGCGATGTAGGAAGGTTCTGAAGTCACTACCCCTCGTCAAGTTCCCCATCAGTGTTTGTAATAGTGTTGCAGGCGAGTTGCCCACGTGGAAGTCTCCAGCAAAGTTGTTCAGATGATTTCGTTTAGACACAGTGTGGCCTGATGATGCCGTTGTTGTAAGTGCATCTAGAAACCCCTTTGTGGGTTTTGGATGATTAATGATAAAAAATAAGGGATTAATGTGTTTGTGAGTATACAGAGATGAAAGTCCATGTTGATTTAGTTTAACTATGGAATATTACCCCTAAAAATGTTGTGAGAGCATTGAAGTTGTCAGAATGCCCATTGAACAATTGGAAGTTGTTGTGTAGAATTTTGCATACTAGAGTCATATGGCATGCAAACCGTACTATTATGTCGGGCCTAAGTGAAAGCAAAATTAAAGTGTTTGTGTGTGTGCTCAATCGAACCTAATTCTTCAGCGAGTGCATACTTGGAAATCTTCTCCGAAGTGATCCATTTAGCCTCAGTGTCGAAGTTAAGTCTTCGGGAGCCTTGGGTTAAAAATCCACGTTCAGGAGTTGGATGACTTGTTCCGCAAGTCAGTACACACGCACCTAACTTTGAAATTCATACCGTTGGTCACGTGTCGTGTGCACGCTGAAGTGCGCCTCCAATGGTCATTTCAAACCACTTGGTTGCTCGATGGCTATAAATAGCCACCATACCTCAACCATTTGTGGTTGGCTGCTCCATGTGATTTGACAAGTGTTGTTTGAGAAACCCTTTCTCCCACATATTTAAGAAAAGGGTTAATTGGATCTATGCCACTACAATTTTCACGTGTTGGAAAAATGCCATTACAAAAACTCAAGTTGGAAATATGCCACTACAACTTTCCTATACCCCTATCCATGCCATTTTCTCAACTTGAAACAATAACAGTTCAAATAATACAAGTATTCCGGTCTGTACTAAAGTATTTACCATACCGCCCCTGTTTCCAACTTTCAGCAGCATATTTGGGTCTTCTAGGGTGCCAAAAATTTCAAAAATTACCCCAAAATCAAACTTCTCAGAAAAAATATAAAAATTACAGAAAATCATAAACACTAGTATGAGTGTAGTGGTCAAATATGAGCCATTTCTGGGCACCTATGAACTCTTAAACTGACATTCTAAATTCTGTCCAAATTTGTCAAAGTTTGGCAAAAGTTGAACTTCTCAGAAAAATCTGAAAAAATTACAGAAAATTATAAACACTATTATGAGCCTACTGTTCAAATATGAACCATTTCTGTGCACATATGGGCCCTTAAACTGACATGAGAAGTTCTGGCCAGAAACTTCGATAGCATTTCTGCTCAATTTAACACGCATTAACAAACACAACTCATATAGATTCATAAACAGGTTCACAAGCATGATTTAATTGAGTAAATAGGTTCACAAGCATGATTTAGTAGACTAAATAGGTTCACATAAACAGGTTCACAAGCACGATTTAATTTTGGCAGCCGCTAGCCACCAAGCCAATAAAGAAGGCTTCTTTTTGCACCATTTGTAGGCTGCCCTTCTGGAGGTGGAGGTGGAGGTGGAGGTATAACAGGCGCAAATGGAACATTCTTCTTGACTTTCTTCCCTTTAGATGTCTTCTTCTTGGCTTTCTCTTGTGATGCAACTTTCTTCACGGGGGTCTTCTTTTTGGTTTTCTGTTGTGTTGTAGCTTTCTTCACAGGAGTCTTTTTCTTGATCTTCTCTTCTACCGTAGCTATCTTCACAGGTGTCTTCTTCTTGGCTGGTGTATTGAACTTTTCAGGTGCCTTCGGCTTCCGTGGAGTTGTTCTGGCCCTTTTCCTGCATTGACAACATGTGTTTTAGATTGAGTAATCATAGATTAAGGCAAGTGCAGTAATTTACCTTATAAGATTGATAAGGACTTCATCATCTGCTGCATCACCATCTGTTGTATCCGTTGTTTCATCACATTTCTTCCCATGGTACAAACAAGAGAAATCAGTTTTGTGATAGATTAGTCATGAAAACAAATTCAGAAAATACTTATGTTGTAGCAGTTGTTGCATTACCTTTTGTTTGTAGGTGTAGACGGATCCTTTATAGGTATATCATCATCTACCGCCATATATTCAGGATTAGGAACCTTGCATGTCTTCTACATGTGCCCAGGTTCACCACACCTCTTACACTTGACTATTTTCCTTCTGGGCTCTAGCCATCCTCTAATTCTCTGAACTCGTGGCCTACCAGCTACTGTTTGCTGCAAAGGAGGGTGCACCTTGAAACCCAAATCCACTTGGATCCACTGTGACTTATCTGTCATGGAAGGGATATTCCCAGCATACACTGCCTTGAACTTATCCACAGAATAGTAATCATCCACATATGTTTGAATCTCAGCACCATTAATGCTACAAATGAAGTCCAATGCGTGCATGCATGGCTTTCCTGAAACTTGCCAAACTCTACAAGTACGTGTTCTATCTTTCAAGTTGACAATGTGTCTTTTGACAAATTTGAGATCCAACAACGTGACTTCTGCCTCATGTTCACTTGTCCAAAGAATCTTGTTTCGACCAATGGTTTTGCTGAGAGCATTTAGTTGCTTAATGAGATGAGGAAGAATCCTACCCTTTAGCTGCTTACTTACTTGTCCTCTAATATAGAACTTCTCTGTGATGATCTCCCTAATTTTGTCAAAAAGGTTCAGCACATTGAGCCCTTTGAAGTCTTTTATTTGCTTGTTGAAACTCTCGGATATGTTGTTTGTCAAATAATCAACCTTACCGGCCTCTCCAAAACCACATCTATACCACAACCTATTGTGATGAATATCTAGATATTCAATAGCCGATGGATTTGCATCCTGAATTTTCTTCATATGATGCATAAACTTTCGATGTGAGAAAGACCGTGCAGCTGGATAAAGATTATCTGTGTACACTTTACCATGGAATTTCTTCATAAAATTTGCATACAAGTGCCTCATGCACTCTCGGTTTTCACAATTAGGAAACACAAGGTCAATGGCAGTCTCTAATCCTTTGCATGCATCACTAGAAATAACAAGACCAGGTGGGGAACCTATAGCTCTATGCAATTGTTTCATGAACCATTTCCAATTTTCACCAGTTTCAGAATCAAACACAGCAAATGCTACATAATATAGCCAGTTGTGCCCATCTACAACAGTTGCTGATGCTAACTGGCCCTTAAACTTGCCATAAAGCATTGTCGAGTCCACACCAACATAAGGCCTACAACCAGCTAAGAAACCATCAATGCAAGGCTTGAATGCAACAAAAATTCTGTTAAAATGGTATTTATCTCCATTTTTAGGAGCTCTATCTCTACAATACTCCCCGGGCATTTATGTTCTATCTCAGCTTTCCAGTTAAAAAGCAATGGAAAACAATCTTCATAACTACCATGGATTTGATCTAGTGCTACCTTCATACCGTACCAAGCCTTATTGTATTTCAGCTTGATGTTGAACTCATCTTCCAACTTTCCTTTGGCGTCTTTTGCACCAACACCAGGATTTTTCTTCACCCAGTCCCCAATCTTATCTGCAAATTGATAATTTTGTAGTTGGACAGTTGTGCTCAAATGGAAGTGTTTTAATCTGCAAAAAGCACAAGGACTACATAAATGAGATGCAACAAAAAAAAATAACTACATAAGATAAATAATAGCATGGTACACAACCCATACCATGACTGTTCTACCGTCTTGCAATGTGGATGCATGTATGCGCCATGGACATGGCCCATGTGCACACTCAACAATGAACCTAGTTTTGTCCGTTTTGATTTTAGCCAACTTAAACCCAACTAAAATAGCACGTTGCCTTATAGCTTTTCTGAAAGTCACAATGTCAGGAAAGAGAGCCCCAACCCTGATGTCTGGGTTCTCAATGTCATGCACCATAGTATAGCCTGCAGGATCAATATCAATCACTTCTTCCTCCTCATGGTGCACAAATACATCAGCGCCATCATCCTATTTCTCCTGAATGTTGCTGCCCTGCTCAACAGATGCTGCTGCGACAGGGGCAGATGGCTCAACAACATACATGTACTCATCATCTACCCCGACGTACTCCTCAACCATGTCAAATGGGTCAGTTTCTAGATTCTGGGCAGATGACTCTACTTGTGCAGATTGTTTTAATGGTGTGTTTGCATGAGATGGTACATTCTTACTAGGAGTTAAAGGACAATCTTGCATATCCATCAATAGCACATCATTGTCAGAAATAGTTGCTTGAGGCACATGAACAACATTGTCAACGACGGGTACAGGAGTTTCAGAATCAGAGTTATCAAGCACAACAACAGCCAATGTAAGCTTCTTCTCTGCTCTGTACATGTCAAACATCACATGAAGTTGATCCTTATGAGTTAGTCTAACATCTTGCACCATTATCTTGTCAAAATACCACACAGTAACACCATGATTCCTGCCAACTCTTAGCTCAGCACCTAAGCCACCCATTAGCACATCAATTGTGAAATCCACCGAGTCTACGTTCCATCTAATTGTTTTCCCCTTCACATATGATTTCCTACCGCTTAGTTCCTTCAATAGAAACCCTTGAAGAACTAGGTCTAAGCTAAAAATACTCGTTGGCTCCAGCATACGTGTTTCATTTAAAAACAACACAGGTAAAAGGCTATTTCAATTAACATCTATGGAAAAAATTTCAATCAACAATCGATAAGAGAAGGGGTTGAGGCGTGAGGTTCAGGCATGAGGTTGGGGCTCGAGAACTCACTCGTACGGCGACTTGGGGGTTAGCGACTCCATGGATGTTTCAGCAACCGTAGCAGCACGAGCCAACAGCCGGGGAGCCTACTTCCCTCCACCGCGGGCCACTGCCGTGTCGCGTAGTTCCAGTCGCCACGGGCCGCGGCGCCCGCCTCCCGCCTCCTTGGGCCCCGCCGCGTCGCGCCCAGCGGCGCGAGCGAGCGAACAGTCGTGAGCCGCGGCGCCCGCCTCCCGCCACCTTGGGCCCTGCCGCGTCACGCGCGTCTAACCGCCGTCGCCCGCGCCTCCAGCCACCGCTCGCTAGGGTTGCTGTGTGTGAGTCGGGGTGGAGAATGGATAAGATGTGTGTGTGCTAGCTGAGGTGGTGTGTCAATTGGATACGTATGGATGTATATGCGCATGTATATGGAGAGTATATGGCTAAGTATTGGAGAAAATGGCATAGATAGATGTACGAGGAAGTTGTAGTGGCATATTTCGAACTTGAGTTTTTGTAATGGCATTTTTCCAACACGTGAATGTTGTAGTGGCATAGATCCAATTAACCCATAAGAAAAATCATAAATGAGGAACATCCCATATACAAAATGTGTTAAGTGATTTTGCATCACCAAAGAATCTGATTGAGATAAATTGGACTTGTTATTCTTGAGGACCCTGCATCCTCTACACAGATAGGAGTCATTCAAAGCATCCAAAGTGTGAAACCGTCGAAGAACAAGTTTGTACCAGTTCGGAGATCACCACAAGATCTACCCTGAGTTGTTGAGTTATAAATATGCCCTAGATGCAATAATGAAGTTGTTATTATCATATTTCCTTGTTCTTGATAAGTATTTGTTCTCCATGCTATAATTGTATTAACCAAAAACTCAAATACATGTGTGAATACGTAACCAAACACCGTGTCCCTAGTGAGCCTCTACTAGACTAATTCTTTGATTTAAGATGGTTAAGGTTTCCTAACCATAGACACGAGTTGTCATTTAATGATGTGATGGACATGCCCAATCATAAGCTTAGCATCTGATCGTGTCACTAAGTTCAAATTGCCATAGCTTCCTTAATGTCAAGTATCTATTCCTTAGACCATGAGATCATGCCACTCCCTAATGCCATAATAATGCTTTGTGGGTATCAACCGTCACTTTGTAACTGGGTGATCATAAAGGTGCTCTTCAGGTATCTCAGAAGGTACTAGTTGGGTTGCATGGATCAAGACTGGGATTTGTCACTCCATGTGACGAAGAGATATCTCCGGACCCTCTCGTTAATACAACATCCTAAGTAGTTGTGGCACCCCGGCTCAGAGCGACCAGTTTACCATGCATTGCCAGCCCAAAGACCATGTCTTCTGGCAACACACAACATCTTGGTACAGAAAAACAACCACTTTATTGATGCTAGCGGAACAGAGTTTACATTACAACAGCCGTCGAGGCCAAGCGGCACACTCGGTGTGGCTGAACAATATGTACGTTATTTAGTAAACATAAAGGGGCCTCGATCCGAACAACTACATGGCAGCGGAATAACGTCGTGGCGGAAGCTCCATATCACAGGAACACCGATGTGGACACGATCTAGACTCGAACATCGCTCCTCTCCAACGATACTTTCCTGAAATCTGGCATGACACGCCAGGTCAGTACATTGAATGTACTTGCAAGCTCACAACAGGCATAATCATAATGACAAACAATATCATGATATTTAACCAATTATTAATAATGCAACACTATATGTCAACATGCTGTGATCATGCTCGAACGTCCCTCGGGACAGCTTACCAACTGTGATAATCTCTGGATCACAAACACACCACCAAAGTGGTCTTTCTCAAGAACAACTCGTGATCCTTACGACGATCACAACCACGACCATCATTTGGTCCCAAATGCCTCGATGGCCTTTCTGCCATCCATCAACAATGCAAAGTTCATAGCTTAGTGTGCAATTTTTATTAAACGTTGACTCATGGTGGGACCTACTACGAGGTGTCCGTGACCGTGGACTCGGCTATCGATAGATTACACACTCTGCAGAGGTAGCACACTGTACCTACACCACGAAACCCATGGCCTCACACTCCCATTCGGGTGGACCAACGGCATTCCGACAAAACCCTTCCATTGCCACAACACTCTCCCGCCCACTCTGACCCAAATCCCCAACGGGCTGGTCCTGGGTGGCCCCATGAAAACAGAGAGGGTTCATATCTGAAATCATGGCACTCAGGCCCTAGTGAGAAACATTAAGCATAGCAAAGTCATAGTAACATCAATCTCAGAACATAGTGAATACTAGGGATCAAGCCCTAACAAATTGACTGGATTACATGACAAATCTCATCCAACTCCATCACCATCGAGAAATCCTACAAAGGAATTACTCACTCCCGGTACTGAGCACCATGGAATTGTTGATGAAGACGGGTTGGTGATGACGATGGTGAGGAATCCCCCTCTTTGGAGCCCCGAACGGACTCCAGAACAACCCTGCCGATGAAGAATAGGAGGTGGCTGCAGCTCCATATCGTAAAACGCGATGAAACTTCTCTTATTTTTCTGGGGAAACATAATTTATAGGCTTGGAATTAGGTCACACGGTCGCCCGTGGGACCCACAAGACAACAGGGCACGCCCTGGGGGTAGGTGCTCCATGTTGCCTTGTGAGCAACTGGTAGCCCCCCTCCGATGGATCTTCGTTCTAGTATTCTTTATTTATTCAATTAAAAATCCCCACAAAGTTTTGTCCGATTCTGAGAACTTTTATTTCTGCAATGAAACAACACCATGGTAGTTCTGCTGAAAACAATGTCAGTCCGGGTTAGTGTCATTCAAATCATGCAAATTAGAGTCCAACAAGAGCAAAAGTGTTTGGAAAAGTAGATATGACAGAGATATATCATGAGGCTACCACCTCCTAGAAGGTTTGTGATTGTTTCCTCGGTGGCCCCTTTTTTGGGTGTTTGTGAAGAGGTCCAGGCTGCTTTTTGTGGAGATTGCGAAGTGGTTGTGGAGATTGTCATCTCTGCAAGGGAGGAAGACATAAGGAATGGGAGCTCATGCTTGATTCGGCGAGGCTCTTGGAGAATAAGGTGACATTGTTTTCTTTTGAGGGACTTTGTTAGTACTCTACTTCTCCAACAGAGACTAAAGTCACGGTGGATACTTGAACTTTGGAAAAACATCAGTTCTCTCTTGTACCCTTTACTTTATGCAATCCATACTGGCTTCTATTGGTATATCTTGTACTTATTTTGAATTGCTAGCTCGTATCCTTTTACTGCTCATGCTAGTCAGCTTAAGTTGTTAGTGCACTTAGTTGAGCCTAGCATATTTAGGATTTGTTCCAAAAGTATCCCCCTTGTTCATTTTCGAATTAGGATGAAGCCAAATTATAAATGTTTTGAAATGCCTATTCACACCTCTAGGTGACATCTTGCTCCTTTCAAGTGGTTTCGAGTGGATTTGACTTGGAGGCTCCAAAGGAACTAGGGTTTTGCAATGGTTATCCCTGAAAATACACGGAGCTTCCGAGAGATGCTTGGTTGGTTTTGCATGAGTTTGGAATTTGATATGGAAGCACTTTGATAAGGAAACTCATCACCACATTCTTTTCACCCCTTTTAATAGTATCTGCATACCTATTGACTCATTGTGATATTGGATCACTAGAAATATGAAAGGTATGCATTTTTTCAAAAAATACAAGAGCGATGTCATATCTATTAGAAGAAGTAAAACGGTTCACGTCAGGTGCCGCACATATACTAGACTTTGCCTATGGCTATGAAGCTAAAAACAAATTAAACATAAGCCTCCATCATCTTGAACCACCCTATCAAAGGCCAAATCCCTCTGCCTGACCATCTCCTTAATCATGTATGTTGTGCTTGCCACCGAATTGTACTCCTGTTTAAAAATTCTGCCATCCCGTTATGTCCAAATTTGCCAGGTGCTATAGAGAAACAACCCATCCAGATTCTCCCTGTTCGACCCTGGGACCTCCCTTTGGCAATGTGACCACCAATCCACTAGCTTGTCCGATGTGGGGTTGTCAGTCAGCTTGAGAGTTTGCAAGCCCGACCATGCCACCATAGCTCTCTGGATCTTCCTCGCAAAACTGCAGGGGTGGAACAGATGAACTATAGACTCCTCATTGGTGCCACACATTGGAAAAATGGGGCTCCCCATCCAACCGCGATGAAGTAGCTTTCTTGATGTAAGTAACCTGCCATGAGCTAGTAGTCAACCACGAAAATGGACCTTGTTGTCATCGTCCTTCTAAACAACCCTGAAGTTGTGGTGAGCAAAATGATCCAGCAAACATCACTTTGTATGCCAACCTAGTAGCATAAACGCCGGACTCAGTCCAATGCGAGCGAACCTCATCAGAAATACCAGGGTTGAGTTGCACTTCCCTAACCTTGAGCCAAAGAGTCATGAATTCTAGTGCGACACCATCTTCGGAGAACAGAATGTACAAGGGATGGTCCGATCTTCATGGTGTAGGATCGATGAATAGATGGGGATAACTAGCTGCAAGCAGCTGAAAAATAGAAAATAAGAGATTATGACCCGACGAGTAGGATGCTAACTGTAGCCTGCAATCTGAAAAACCGCTGATCCACAACCCGCAATACTACCCCACACAACCATGCTCAAGTCATGGAGCACAGGATAGGTGCAACCCGCAAGGGAAACCACAAACTCTAACCTACACAACACGATATAGTCATAGAGCATACATTAGGAGCGACTTCTCAAGGAATCACGAGAATAAGGATAATAAGATTTCTCCAATCTCAGTAGGAGTCTATGTCTTTGGTTTTTATAGCAATGGAAAAAGTTCCCAACGAAGGGAAGAGCTAGCCTATTTATAATAGGGACACCCCCCGGATAGGTGTGAAATCAAACTAGCTTAGTTGTGAAAGAGAACCAACTTTGGTGTGACTAAACGAGCTTCGAAACTTAATGAGGTAGCTTCATGAAATTTCTCATTGGAGGTGGTTCGTTGTTCCTGACCAAAAAATGTTCACTGGAGTCGGAGCAATGTTTTTTCAGCAGCAAACTGGAGTTTTGAAAATCTTTCACAAGTTGGGATATCTAAACTCGTACAAAACGTTGTTTCATCAGTGCCAAAACATAGTTTTCTCAGCAGACAACTTATTTCCTCATGAACTCGCAACTTTGTTTCTTTGTCATAAAACATTGTTTCAGCACATGCTAAAAATTTTGTTGGCCTTCTTCGATGTTGCACCTGAGTTCAACCAACAATGAAGGAGGTGAAGGCAACCATGGTTTCAAGGTCAAATGATAACTAAGTTAGCATTCACCTGATCGTGTATTTGCTTTGCATGGCTTCTTGTGGTTGGACTGCTGATGATTGGTGGTGTGGTGTCTGTGGTTGGCATGTCCTCATCAGATTCCTACAGCAGCATTGTCGAGTTTATTCCACAAAAGGAACTCATCCATCTGTTGTCAATCAGAGCCATTTTCCTGGTGATGTTTTCCCTAAGGGAGAGCCTTAAGATGCCAGGTGCAAGCACGACCAAAGGTTGCCGCTGCAACGAATCGGGTTGCCAAAACTTTGTTGTGGTCCCATCCCCAATCCAGATGATAGTGGACGCCATGAAGATGCCGTTGTGATTGGAAGAGTAACGCCCTTGATGCGGCTATAGCTCCCACGTGTCGAGGCACGACTTAGAGGCATAACCGCATTGAAAGCAATGTCGCAAGTCAGGCAATCATTACAACATCCCATGTAATACATAATAAAAGGGGGAGATAACATAGTTGGCTTACACTCGCCACGTCACATCAGAGTACATAAATAACATCCATCAAGCAAACACTCATGGCCCGACTACGGTGCCAAAATAGAAAAGAACCCAACATGCGACAAGGCCCTGAATCAAACCCCAACTAGGCACCACTACTGATCATCGGGAAAGGAAACATAGTAACGCTGAGAGTCCTCGTCGAACTCCCACTTGAGCTCGTACTCGTCACCTGGAGCGGAATCACCTGGACCTGCATCTGGAATTATAGTATTTGTGAGCCACAGGGACTCAGCAATCTCGCACCCTCGTGATCAAGACTATTTAAGCTTATAGGAATGGATGAGGCAAATATATGTGGAGCTGCAGCAAGCGACTAGCATATATGGTGGCTATCTTATACGCAAAAGAGAGCGAGAAGAGAAGGCAAGCGCGAGCGAGAAGCTAGAAGGAACAACCTGCGCAAACATAACTCCAACACCGTGTCCACCTCCCGGACTCCGCTGAGAAGAGGCCATCACGGCAACACACACGGTTGATTCATTTTAATTAATTAAGGTTTAAGTTATCTACAACCGGACATTAACAAATTCCCATCTGCCCATAACCGCGGGCACGGCTTTCGAAAGTTCAATCCCTGCAGGGGGTCCCAACTTAGCCCATGACAAGCTCTCACGGTCAACGAAGGAATAGACCTCCACCCGAGTCACACCGATCAGACTCGGTAACCCGGTACAACAAGACAGTTCGACAGGTTAAAACAAGACCAGCAACACCGCCCGAATGTGCCGACAAATCCCGATAGGAGCTGCACATATCTCTTTCTCAGGGCACACTCAGATGAGACATCCTACGAGTAAAACCAACCCTCAAGTTGCCCCGAGGTGGTCCCGCAGTCTACTCGGTCGGACCAACACTCAGAGGGAGCACTGGCCCGTGGGGGGCTAAAATAAGATGACCCTTGAGTCTGCAGAACCCAAGGGAAAGAAAAGGGTAGGTGGCAAATGGTAAAACCAATGTTGGGCATTGCTGGAAAAGCTTTAATCAAGGCGAAATATCAAGGGGTTCCCATTATAACCCAACCGCGTAAGGAACGCAAAATCCGGGAACATAACACCGATATGACGGAAACTAGGGCGGCAAGAGTGGAACAAAACACTAGGCGAGAGGCCGAGCCTTCCACCCTTTACCAAGTATATAGATGCATTAAGATAACATAGCAATATAATGATATCCCAACAAGTAAATAAATTTTCCAACAAGGAACGGCTCCAATCTTCACCTGCAACTAACAACGCTATAAGAGGGGCTGAGCAAAGCGGTAACATAGCCAATCAACGGTTTGCTAGGACATGGTGGGTTAGAGGTTTGGCATGGCAATTGGGAGGCTGAAAAACAAAAGGTAGGCATCGTAGCATTGGCAAAGCAAGAGCGAGCAAACTAGCATAGCAAAGATAGTAGTGATTTCGAGGGTATGATCATCTTGCCTGCACAGTTGTCAAAGTTGACTGGATCCTCACAAGCAAGCTCAACGGGCTCCTCGGTAGCGAACACATCTCCCGTCTCTACCCAACAAGACAAACAAGCAACAAGGATACAATCAACCACGGGCAAGACCAAGCAATATGATGAAATGATGATATGCTATGCGGGATGCGATGCGGGATGCAAAATGCAAGATATGACAGGAAATGCATGAACCTGGCCTCAACTTGGAATTCCAAGGGTGCCACTGGATAGAGGGGATGAAATCTCTTGAAAACGATATAAAGATCATTGGAATCGGAGCTACGGTTTGGAAATGGCAAGCGTTTTAAGATATGACACCGGTCTGCGATTTACAGCAAGTAGGCATCTAAATGCAACAAAATAAACATGCTACAGCCACCAAACATGAAAACAAAGTACATGGCAGTGATTTACACAAGATGGTTAACAAATCACTAGCACTGAGCCATAGGCAAATTCATCCATTAAGAGGTTCAAACAAGCATGGCAAAAATGAATATGCAAAACAGATTCCAGACTTAGTGAAATTAACACTAGCCTGAAATTTCAGATCACGAAGCCCTCTTCGGAGCAGCAAAACAACATGATACAAAACCTGAACATGACAAGTAAGAACATGGTATGGAGCTACTCAACAAGCTTAACAAAACACCCAAAGTGACCTGGGGCCAAAAGGGTTCACAAAATACTCTACCGAGCACACGAACATAGCTCAAACACAATCAGTTTTCAGACTTAGTGAAAACTGAGACATGCTGAAATATAACTCACGAAGGCATGTAAACGAGCTCGATGCACTCACTACGGTGCAAGTCATGGCAAGGCAAGCATATATCCAGCAAGAAGGCACAATATGCTAGCTACACATGGCAAGAACAAAGGCATAGCATGCATGGATCACTAACAATAGCACCGGCAAAATCGCAAATGAGTTGACGATCTGCCCAGATTAACAACGAAGCAAAAGTTGAGCTCGATGGAGTCAACCTAGAGCACTCCATATATGCAAACAAAGACATGGATGGATAGAGCATAACATAAATATCAAAACTCCCTTACTTATCATCCTCAAAAGAGGCACGGATCACTAGGAAACAAGCTGGACATATGGCATGATGAACTAAAATATCCCAGACAGTGAAAATCACTAAGTCCCTGAAATCAGCAATCTCAGGTACCTCTCTTCGCAAGCTTGCACAAGACAACACACACATCCTAAAAATGCATGGGTGGCACCTCTGGAAAGAAGACAAAATGCTTAACAATTCATCCCAAAGGGGCACAGGCATATCATGCACGAATTAAACATGGCAAAAATGACAAAAGTGCATGATGAACTAACGGATCTGCAATTTAACTCAGGAAGCCTCCTTCTAACAGCATTTTGGGCAACAAGATGACCTCAAATGCAAATGATGCAATGGAATTAAATGATGTACATGTCGAGGCGAAGATTTTGATATATCATATGCCCAAAATGGAGCTACGGTTGCGGAGATACAAGCAGTCAAAAGTAGCACGAAAATTAGGGTTTCGGGGGAGAGGGGTCAACCCAGATCTAGATCCAGCGGCACGGATTACGAGGCGGCCGGGGCACTGTGGCGGCACGGCTGCCGAGGTTCGCCGGGAATGGTGGGGACGGCGGCTGGAGCAGCGGGGAAGGCCGGGCCCGGAGGAGAGGACGGCGGCCGGAGGTGGAGCGGCGTCCTGCGGCGGCGCGGGCCACCGGAGGAGGTCGAGGCGGCGGGGCCCGACGCGGTGGCGCCGGCCGGCGACGGCGGCAGCGCGCGGCCGGGGACGGGCGGCGGCGGGGCGCCGACGACGAGGAAGAACGGCGGCGGGGCGCTGGCGCGAGGCGGCGGGGGAGATGGGCCACGGGGGCCGGGCGCGGGCCAGGCGGGCCGGCGGCGATGCGGTCCCGCCCCGGGGACAGGTGGCGGCGAATGGTTGGCTGGCGGCGGCGGGGCGGACGGTGTCCGGTCGGATCCGGACACGTCCGTCGGTGGGGGGGGGGGGTTGATCTGCTTCTTTTTAGGAGGAGGACGGGGAGGAAGACGAGATCCGAAAATGGGGGGCCTTTAAATAGGCATAAGTGGAGCTAGGAGAGTCCAAATGAGGTGCGGTTTTCGCCCACGCGATCGTGATCGAACGCTCTAGGACATGGAGCAGAGTTTGGTGGGTTTTGGGAAAAATTTGGAGGGTGTTGGGCTGCAACACACACAAGGCCTTTTCGGTCCCTCGGTTAACCGTTGGAGTATCAAACGAAGTCCAAATGATACGAAACTTGACAGGCGGTCTACCGGTAGTAGCCCAAGGCCGCATGGCAAGTCTCGGTCCAATCCGGAAATGTTTGAACCCCACACACGAAAGAAAGCTAGAAATGGCCACCGGAGGAGAACGAAGCGCCGGAATGCAAAACGGACAACGGGGAAAATGCTCGAATGCATGAGATGAACATGTATGCAAATGCAATGCACGTGATGACATGATAAGAGATGCACGAAAAATAAAAACAACACACGGAGACAAAGACCCAAACCCGAGAAATAAATATAACTTAGCGCCGGAGACGGCAAGAGTTGGATACAAATATGGAAAGTATATCTGGGGCGTTACAACACTCCACCACTACGAAAAGATCTCGTCCCGAGATCTAGGACTGAAAGAACTCCGGGTACTCAGAACGGAGGTGATCCTCGCGTTCCCAGGTAGCTCCATGGTCGGAATGGTGAGACCACTTGACTTTGAGAAATTTGATTGACTTGTTGCGAGTCTTGCGTTCAGTCTCTTCAAGAATAGCAACTGGGTGCTCACGATAAGAGATATCTTCTTGGAGCTCAATGTCCTCGAAGTTGACGGTGCGGTCAGGAGTCTTGAAGCATTTTCGAAGCTGAGAGACATGGAACACATCATGAACATTTGCAAAGTTTGAAGGAAGCTCGAGTTGATAGGCGAGGTCGCCTCTCTTGCTGACAATATTGAAAGGTCCCACGTATCTAGGGGCAAGCTTCCCTTTGATACCGAAGCGACGAGTACCTTTCATAGGAGAGACACGGAGGTAAACATGATCTCCGATCTCGAAAGCCAAATCACGGTGCTTACTATCATAGTAGCTCTTCTGGCGGGATTGGGCTGCTTTGAGGTTATCACGAATGACTTTGCACATTTCTTCTGCTTCTGTGATTAAGTCATTACCCAGCAGCTGACGTTCACCGGTTTCAGACCAGTTGAGAGGGGTACGGCACTTCCTGCCATACAGAATTTCAAAAGGGGCCTTGCCCGAACTTGCTTGAAAACTGTTGTTATAGGAGAATTCAGCATAAGGAAGACAGTCCTCCCACTTCATGCCGAAAGAAATCACGCAGGCCCTGAGCATGTCTTCGAGAATCTGATTGACACGCTCGACTTGACCGCTCGTTTGAGGATGGAAAGCAGTGCTGAAGCGGATGTTGGTGCCCATGGCCTTCTGAAAAGAATCCCAAAACTTAGAGGTAAAGATGCTGCCACGGTCTGAAGAGATCACTTGAGGAATACCGTGCAGAGAGACAATGCGAGAGGTATAGAGTTCCGCCAATTGAGCTGCAGTGATCGACTCTTTGATAGGCAGAAAGTGAGCCACTTTGGTGAGCTCGTCGATGACAACGAATATAGCATCATTGCCACGCTTGGACTTTGGAAACCCAGTCACGAAGTCCATTTCAATGTGGTCAAACTTCCATTCTGGAATGGCAAGAGGTTGGAGGAGACCAGCTGGCCTTTGGTGTTCTGCCTTCACTCTTCTGCAAACATCACGTTCATTCATGAATTGAGCGATCTCGTGCTTCATTCGAGTCCACCAATAAGCTTGAGTATTCTATAGTCTCACCTAAATAGCTTGGCGTAATCATGGTCATAGCTGTTTCCTGTGTGAAATTGTTATCCGCTCACATTTGGGCACAACATTCGATCCTGAAGCATAGAGTGTCCTTGTCCTCAAGTGGGTAACACTTGTACTTGGACTGACTCTTGGCAATCCCAATCTTCACCTTTTTCACCATCGCATCAAGAAGTTGGGCTTGGCGAATCTGGTCTTCTAAGGTAGGAGAGACTTGAAGGTTGGCGAGGAAACCTTGAGGAA